>NC_085137.1:321912692-322197868 GCF_035046485.1 Aedes albopictus
AAAAACCTGTCATATCACGTAATTTCCGGAAAAATGTGCACATCAACTTTGGTTTATCCTTAGTCGTAGAACAAAAATTAATGTTATGCCTTTATCTTCTACGGAAATGACTGCAACCTTACTGGTACACAACACATATGCAATGCTCGATTGTCATAGTCTTAGTCATGAATTTGAACTAATTTCCCATATGACTTAAGACTTTACAATTTTACCTATGTAACTCTTGTTGATAAAAATGACCAATTATGTGTGGATGATATACGACTGGAATGTGCTGGAGTATTGACAGAGCAGTTTTTCGGAGAAACGAAAACATTAGTTTACAGCAGGGGTTCCCAACCTTTTTGAGTTTACTGGGGGAGAGATTTTCAACGATCAATGATATTTTTTTATTTGACACTCACATTTTGTAAGTAATAATGCCATGTATATTCAATTTGAATTGAATTGGCTCAAGAATAGCGGCGCAGCAATTTTTTTTTCTTCTGAAAGCGTTTTAAACTGAAAATTCGTATTCAAATTGTGGCTTTTGGGAGTAGCAGTTAGGGGTTTGGTAGTGGTTAACCCTAAAAACATTGAATAGAATAAAAAAACCCTTTTTTGTTGTAGTAACATCGCGGACCCCTGGACAGCTTCACTTTTCTGAAACATTATTTTTCCGTGCATTTTTAATTATTTATTCAGTTTTAGATTTTTTCCGTGCTTTGTTTTGTTGATGTTCGTGACTTTTTTATGCAAAGGAAAGCAAAGAGAAAAAAGTGAATAAGTTGAAACATCAATAAAAATTTTAAATAAGTGGTAAACCAGATGTCTTAAGGACTGCAGATCCAAGAGATATGGCGGGCTAGGTATGTAGAGTGCGATGAGAGGAATACGATTGTAGGTCAACCCGGAAAGATGCAGGTCAGATTACCGTAAATCAGTGGATGAGTTCAACACTATTCTTTCTGTATTTGCATTTAGGGGAGTTTTATCCTCTTCTCTCATGAAATTTATCTTTGACGTAGAGCCATCTTTAACATATGTACTGGACTGAACACTGAAATGACTTCTAATATAGGTTCGTCTGCGGGTTCGCTTTTAAACACAACTTATATTTGAATCGAACTTGGCAGTTTCTCATGAGTTGTTAGGTATTTCAAACTTTAGTCAAACTGGAGCCTCAATATTGCAATGACGATTAACCACGCTGTAATGGTATTATGTAGCTCGTCACCCACTTCTTGCAACTACAATAGTGGTCTAATAACAGTTAGTGCACTCGGTATAGTTCCATCAAGCCGCTCCACAAATAATGCTTAGTTTGCAAAACCCGGTTATCTGGCTGGTAGGGCATAGGAGTCTAAGCTTCAATTTTTAATGCAATCAGAGACTACTCAGACTTAGACGTGGACGATACTATATATGAAGGGTTATCCAAAACGCTCAGGAGAATTCCCAAAGCGCATTCTAATAAGGCTAGTAAGCCTAAGATGCCATTAATAGGAGGAAAATGGCAAGATAATATAACAATATGATTAATGTAATGTAAAACAATACAACATAACAAAAGAGAACCATTCCAAAACCATTTGATTAAAATGTATAGCCAGTAGTGAAATTACAATTAAAAACGATATATTTACGGTACATTTTATTGTTTGAAACCATACATGTATCATACAATGTACGGTATGTTATGACCCATGTATCAGTAATTAGAACTATTCATTTACAATACAATATATGGTTTTGCAAAAATATATAGTATACGGAGAAAAACATTTTTTTTTGTATTGTTACGATACTTAACAACCTATATAGTATATTGTAAAAATCTTATTTACAATTCACTGTATGGTGTCTACATTACATCTTATTGTTTTTGTATTTTTTTACAGTAGTATCTATTGTAAAATATGGTTCTAAATAGTACTTTTCTTTTACAATACAACGTTCGGTTTTTCTACTGTATTTTTTTATTCGGGAAGCAACTCCCCACCCGCGTCAGATGGTCGCTCAATGTTTACTCTGTGGGCTATCCTAACCGTAAATACTACGCAAGATTAAACTCGTTACAAACACAGCACAACAAAGAACAAAAACATTTAAATCATTATGCTCAATGTATGAGTTGCTATGGGGACAGCGAACTTCCCCTTCGATTTTCTCCGTTCGTAGATTTTGTTAGATACGGTGTTTGGTAAAATTTTTTTTCGTTCATCTAAGCTTACTATAATTAGGTACCCTAACTGCAAGCAAGGTCATAGATCATAAGCGAAAGGTGAACCACCCCGGGTAGAGGTGAATTACTGACAATCAAAACGTGATATTGATTTGATTGATATAAGAGATAAAAGATCTGAAAATAATATCTGAAAAATGTTCCTGGAACATCTGAATAATATCAAAATTTGATATTTCAAGATCAAACGAATAGCTCGCTGCTATTGGTTAGATCTTACAAGATTTAAATATGATCTGATGATGATGTTCCAGGAGTAAATTTCAGATATTATTTTTAGATCTTTTATCTCTTATGTCAATCAAACCAATATCACATTTTGATCTCAATATCAAAATATGCCATTATTGAGCTCTTTTCCTCTACCCGGGGATTTCCATACTTTTTTATGGCATAAAATGAGAAAACCATTTAAGCAGTGTAAACAAACTAAAAACAAAACTATTCTTTCAACTAAAATGATCTTTGGTATGCATAACAACAAAATTGCTATCTTGATTTTCTTCTCACGAATATTCAGGAAGATTTCTGTGTTGCTGCTTCATTACAACCTCTATGGAAGAATGAAGCATTTCACACAGCAATCGAATACTCATAGTTTGTTCATGAAAATCATAGACCCAACGATTGTGAGTACGAGGAAGTCTTTGAATACCATAAAGCAAACAACGATAACATTAGACATAAACTTAATAGTATAAATTGGAAACTATTGTTAAATAATGAAGGAAGCGTCGATACTGCAGTTGAATTATTTTACAACATTATTTTTAGAATTATTCTTGAAGAGGTACCTGTCAAGAAAAAAAAAGGTGGAACCGCGACTCAAAATTTCCAGCTTGGTACAATAGACAAATAAAAAATTTAAAAAAAAACCGGAAACAAAAAGCACATAAGAATTACAAAAATAACCAAACTAACGAAAATTTGGAAAAATATCTAGACATCTGCGATCAACTCAACTTAGCCATCGACGTTGCATTTGAAGAGTACAACACGAACACTGAAAAAGAGATAAAGTTGTGTCCGAAGAACTTCTTTAATTACGTACAGTCGAAACTTAAATCTAATAATTTTCCATCTTCAATGTATTTGGACCAATGCGTTGGCAATAACTCGGAAGATATTTGTAATCTCTTCGCATCATTTTTCCAGGAAATATATACTTAACTACTACCTTTAGTCGCATCGTGCTAAGGAGCGCGGGTTCGATTCCCGCCGCAGCTGTCAGGAAAAGTTTTCGGCTGTGCCACTGGGCGTTGCATGCTAGTCCGTTGTCTAGTGTCGTACTTCCTTGCCTGAATCCATATCTTAAGCCTTCAGTACACGCTTTGCCAAGTGTGCAAACTTTTCCGCACGCATCAACCAACAGCAAAGCATATGATTGACATTTCCGTTGTTTTGTCAATGTTGAGTTGAGTCCACTGTTGGCCTGTTGGATTATGCGTGCGGAAAATTTTGCACACTTGTTGGCAAAGCGTGTACTGAAGGCTTTACTGTTCCCAATGACAGATTTCGAAATCAATCGAATAGGAAAGCTTCCAAAGATACTGACATTTAGGGTATTGGTTCCCTTCTTAAGCATGTGGCTCCCATTTTCATCCTAAGAAAAACAAAAGATTAAAGCGCTGTCTTTTTTGTTTCTTATTTTTGTATTTTTTGTTAGAAGTGAGCACCCATGAAAACAAAAAGAACGGAATCAATCGGTGCCGTAATCACTTGTTTTCGAATAGGATGAATATGGGAGGGATTACTGATGGCACACATACCCTACCGAAATTTTAAAGTAAGCTTCAAAAAGAACATTACTGCCCTTCTTCGCATGTCAGTCCCATGTTATTTTAAAGGCGCCTACCTTCTGTAATATAACTCTTAATTATTTTCAAAAAAAAAAAATGTATTCAATTCATGCATACCTACCCTTTTCATAACATATCGATCTGTAAGACAAAGCGGAAAAGAAATCAAATTTATTTAAAATGACCTCGTGAGTGACTATCTCGCATTAGAAACAACATGAAATTGGCATGCGAAGAAGGGCATATTAGGTAGGTACTTCAAATGTCGTATGAATAAAAACTCTCATACATAGTAACAAACTCAGAAAACTTCTTTTGGAAACGGCTTGGTTTGTATCCCATCGAACATTGCAACAATTTGTTCTGGCTGTAAATAGTAAGATGTCCTAAGTCTAAACTTATAATAAATACGTCGTAGATCGCTGAGCTTAGAAGCAAGTCATGTCTCCAGTAGGTATGTTAAGTCATAAAGAAATGTTTTGTCCTCCTTGAATTGATCGATCCGTATTATTGCATCACCCATGTAACAGTTGAATCTACAAACTTGAAAGCATTAGTCACCCCTGTAACTGTCTTCAATCGCAGCGCCAAGCTTTATTGCTTGTTCATCAAAAATGCAATCGATTTAGCATTATTACCGCTATTAGCACCTCGCTTAACTCGCAGTAGCAGCAGCAGCAGCAGCAGTTTCTTATGAATGGACTAGAAAGTGAGAATAAAGAAAAGCCCAGCTGGTATGAAATTCCCACAGTCTACTCGTGCAAAAATCACCGTCGTCAGCCGCGAACAGACTGCAGTCACCGGTATCACCCATCCGGCGCGGGACTTTAGAACATCGACAGGAACGCACAACCGTTGTCTGCCACCGCTGAGCTGCCTTCTCGGTTGGTGTTGTATAGATCGATAATCAATTAGTGTCATGTTTCCACTAAGCACCAGTTCCGATGATGCTCAATTGACTTCACGGGACTGAGTCCCTGTTATGTAAGCCCAAGGTTAGTTTTGTGTGCCTATTTGAATCCGCAAATGTAAGGAAGTGCAACTGAAACGAATTTACACTAATGCCAACACGCTAATGAAGCTGTTGCATTTAATGATACTTCGTCAGAGCAACGAATCCCGGTCAGCTAAAAATCTGCGAAGGTGCCGTTATCAGCATACCGCTATCACTATCGACACTGATGAGTCTCTTCTAATCGCCGGTTGTCTAATCAACAGACAACTTAGCTTAGATGCTGGCTAGCATAACCTATTACGCCATCGAACAGACTCGTTATTTCTTAGTTTTCGCACTAAAACGCTTCCGATAATGGCGCTCGACGATTTCGAACAACGGGTCACAAACCTGAGCCATCATTTGCAAACAACAGTTTACGCACGAAACGCTTATTAAGCGAAAACAACCGATAGAAATTATGCGCATAAATGCCACTATATTGACTAACTAGTGGAATTCACAGCCTAGAATGCCATTTGGAAACCAGCTCTCCTAAAGTGCAAGCACCGTCTGAGGCGCTTACTTTAGGAGACGTGGGGGAAAAATTGACTACCCTCCTTTCTTTGATGGAAGAACGATTAGAAGAAGTTATTTTACTGAGCTCAAATATTACTACTTCTTTATTCTTTACAGAATGCCTATAATATTCATTTTTGATGAATTTGAAAAGTATTTAACACTTGTTATGGTATCTCCGTTCAATATAAGAACAATCATATTGGATATTACTGTTGTTCAATTTGGACAACTTTGAAAAGTTCTTCTTCTTCTTTCTTCTTTATGGCTCTACGTCCCACTGGGACTTGGCCAGCCTCACTTCAACTTATTACATAATTGAAGGGCTTTCAACTTAACTTCAACAGTTATTAATTGAAGGGCTTTCTTTGCCTGCCTATGCATGAATTTGTATATTGTGAGGCAAGCACAATGATACATTATGCCCAGGGAGTCGAGAAAATTTTCTCGACTGGAACGGGAATCGAACCCGCCGTCTCCAGATTGGCGATCCATAGCCTTAACCACTAGGCTAACTGGAGACCCCTCTTTGAAAAGTTCACTGATTAAAAAAAACTCAAAATGAACGTTACTTTCAAAAGTTTTAAACATTTGGCCCTATGAAAAATATCAATTTCAGAATGCCACAAAAATTTGCAATTCCTATCTCACCAATCCCCTACCTCAATCATAGCCAGGGGCAACCCCGCTCATCAAGTGTCTCAGTCGTTAATATATTCCCAATCGGTGCTGAAATTTAGACATTCAACACCCATTGATTTCCCCGACTCGTTTACGAATCATCAGTTCTATGACCGCCCGCCGCGAGGGGATTTTCTACAATACCACTGTTGAAACATTAATGAGCTCAACGGTTTAAGTTACCCAGCCTACGCCAAGCCGGCCGGCATGCACGCACGTCTCGACTCGAGTCTCGGTCGACGATATAGATTCTCGCGTTGTTGTCGTTCCTGTAAGCAGCCCGGTAAAGCACGCATTCGCACCTGTTGAATACGGGATTGATCCGAATGAACTGCACTTTCGATTGTGTCATTTCCTTCTGTTGGGTCATTAGCGTGTTACTATAATGCGTCATGATGATCAATAGAGCGACTTGAAGAAAAAAAACTGATCTCTATAGACACCATCAACGGTAGTCAGTTATGACTTACCTTACGGACCGTCCATAAATGACGTAATATTTTAGGGTGTGGGAGAGGAGAGAGTCGATTATTGCTACGAACCATGTATTAGGTATGGGACATTCGATTACGACATGGGAGGGAGGTCGTAACCAAAAAATGTTATGTTATTTGTGGATACTCCCTGACGGTGTATTCATTCCTTCCCGTAAGGAAAGCGTGGAGAATCCAGCGTTCTAACTGGCTCTATAAAATTAATCACAGTTGGTTCCAAAATAAATAATCTAACACAGCGGGTTTCAGATCGTGCAACGCGAAGCCTTGTTAAGTGCAGCGCGACATTTCTGAGCATGCTACAAGGTTGATGAAAAATATTTAAGTAAAAAACGACCAACAACGCGAATGGCTGATAGCAATGTTATACGAATATTGTATCTGCAATTTATTAAATTTAGAAAATCTTGAAAAATTAGTACAAAGCATCTCTGCTGCAACAGGCAGACAAATGTATAAATAAAACTTTAATGAATTTCCTAAAAATCCCAAGGGGCTAATTTGATAGAGAAATAAATCTTATGAATCCATCAAAGATATCCCCAATACCAAAAAACTTACAAGGTATGTTGGGACGTAGTTTTAAGTAACTTTTAGAATCTCAAAAGGATTATGACTAGTATTTTCGTGAATCTGAGTAGTTATCTTTTATTTACCTTTTAAGTTATTTGACTTTTCTGGGAATTTTCCTCAGATGAATAATTAAGTATTTTCAAGTTTGAAAACTGACTTCTATTAACCCGTAAACACCCGGGACGATCTACTTTTGGTAGAAATGCAATATCTTCTTTGTTTTAAAACATTTTACCCCGGATTTTTTTTATAGTCAAGGGGAATAGTTGTGCTAAGAAATGCATGGTACCTCCCCCTTTGCACCCTCCCCCCTTTTGTGGGGTGGCGAAAATACGTGGCTTTTTTTTGTATTTTTTATAAATTCTACATGTTTTTGCTCAAACTTAATCGTTTTGCTAATCATCAATAGTTTTCACTGATTCTAGACATGCAATATATTACTACCCATCATAGTCTGTTGAAGTTTTGGTCCCAGAGCTATTCTAAGGCCTCCAAAGTACTCCGAAGTTTGTGACACAAATCTAACATTCTCAACCAAACTTTATACACGATGAATGATCACAGAACATTGTCTACGGTACTCAAAAAGCCTCAAAGCACCACTAGAAAATTTATGGTACATAAATTGGGTGATCTAGGTCATCCAAACTACTCAGGAGTCCATTTTCTTAAGATCTAAAACATCTACCATCGTTTGTGTTCACTCTGTTCAAGAAATTTAGTCACGTTGATGTCCATTAGACTTCACAATGCTATGAGCAACTTGATATTGTGGTAGTTGGAAATTCCGTGAAATACAAATGGCCTCCTATACACTTTGAAGTTTGGCTTACGATATCTACATACTGTCTCATGCTTAGTTGTGAAATTTTTTCGTGGAATGTAGTCTATAGTGCTGATGGAACCTCAGTGCACATCTATAATGCTTTTGGTACATTCATGGGATATTCCAGGCTTTCCAAACTATTCTGGAGTTAGGAACTTCAAGGTCTACAGGCTCTATTCTTGTTTTTCTTCACTCTATCTGCATAATTCTTTCACGATTGTGTTTGTTGCACCTCATTTTATTACGAGTATCAGTATTTGTTGCTAGTTGGGTGTCCAATGGCATACACATGGACCCAATGTATTTTGAAGTATGGGTCGCAATATCTGTAAATCTTAGGATATTTCTATTGTAGCGAATGCTTGCGGAATATAATCTACGCTACTCTTAGAACCTCATAGTGCAATTCTGATAACATAGCAACATTCACTTGGTGATCGAGGTCATCCAAACTATTCTGGAATAAAGACCTTCATGCTCTACAAGCTCTACTCTTGTATATCTTTATTTTATCGATATACTTCTTCTACGATTACTTCTGTTGTATCTCATAATTTGTTGAGTATTTGTGTTACTGGTGGGTTCACTGACATACAAATGTTCTTTATGGTATTTGGCAGTGTCGGAAATTACCTAAGAATTCCTCTAGGTGTTCCTCGGAAATTCCTCCAGGAGTCCCTTAGAAATTCATCGTGATGTTCTCCGAGAACATCTACGAGTTCCCAGGGAATGTCTCAGGACTTCCCGTGAAATTATTCAGGAGTTTCCCAGCAGTTTCTCGAAAATTTCTTCAGGAGCTATACTCTAATTCCTTCAGGAGTTCCTCAGGAATTACTTTAAGAACTTTTAGAAAAATCATGTAGGAGTTCCTCGGGAATTCCTCCAGAAATTCCCCAAGGATTCCACGGGAGTCTCCCAAAGATTTCTCCAGGCATTCCCTTAAAACTTCTCAAGGAAATTTTCACAAGAGTTCCTCTAGAAATTTCTCCTGGGATTTCTCCGAGAAGTTTTCCAGGGATTCCTCCAGAAATTATCCAAGGAATTTCTCCAGGGATTCCTCCAGCAATTTCTCTAGAAATTCTTCCAGGGATTCCTTAAGGGATTCCTTCAGGAATACCACCAGGGATTCCTTCGCGAATTCCTTCATGGACTCATCAAGGAATTCAGTCAGGTATTCCTCCAGGAATTCCTCCTGAGCTCCTTCAGGAATTCATCCAAGATTTCCTCCAACAACTAATCCAGGGACTTCTCCAGGATTCAAGGTATTCTTCCAGAAATTCTTCCAGGGATTCCTCCAGAGTTTCCTCCAGGAATTCTTTCAGGGAATACTCCAGGAATTCCTCCAGAGAATTTCTCCGGGTAATCTTCCCGGGTGATATCTCCAGAAATGCCTCCAGGATTACCCCCAGGAATTTCTTCATGAATAACTGCTAATTTATGTATGAATTCATCAAGGAATTCCTTCAGAAATTCCTCCACGGTGTCCTCCAGAAATTCTTCCAGGTGTTCCTCCAGGAATTCCTCCACAAAATTATCCCAGTATACCTCCAACAATTCCAACAAGGGTTCCTCCTTAAATTATTTCAGGAATTCCATCAGTCATTCCTCCAGGAATTCTTCCTGGATATACTCCAGGATATATTCTAGAAATTCCTCCAGCAAATACTCCAGGAGTTCTTTCAGGAATTACTCCAGGAATTACTCTACGTATTCATTCTGGAAATACTACAGGAAATCGTCTTGGAATTGTTCCGGGAAACACCCCAGAAATTCCTTCAAGAAATCTATTAGGGTAAAAAATATAATTTGGACATGTATGTAATTTGGACAGGCGCGGCGTTGTATGTCTTGTTCCGGAGAGCTTATGAAAGTAGATACTTCTCAATATCGATTATTTGATCAAGTAGACCCTATTCTGATGACTTACGGTGAAAATACGCTTAACAATTAAGAATTTACTTCAAAATTATCGAAAATGTAAATTTTTTCACTAAAACCCTTCAAATGCACAGGTATGCAAGACGACATACACTTCGCAGTCACATACAATATTCGCCTCAAAATCGTTGAATTAATAATTGTAAGAAATTTAAAAGGCTTATTGCGATGAAAACTGTTCAATAAAGAAGCATTAGGCAGCCAATCTCTTAACATTCATCTAGAACGCTTAAAATAGGCGGTGTCCAAAATACATTACAAGTTTTCTACTGTAAATATATTTTGGTCATCTGACGAACTACATGGGGATGCTGTATAATTGCATACTTGGAGGCGTATTCTGTGGGTCTGGCGATATTTTCTCTATTTTAACTAAAACTGCATTAGTTATCAAAATAGATGCCTGTTAAGCGGAGAAGTTTGATTATTCGTAAGAAAATATTTGTAAATTTATGCTACTTCCATGATTTAGTAGTATTCATGGCTAAACATTGAGATAATTGCCCTGTCCAAATTATATATACCTGAGGGTGTCCAAAACATATTTTCGGTGTCCAAAATGCAATTCTAACAGGCGATTGCAAATTGTTGTTTTCTCAGCTTAAAATGCTTTCGTTAAGGATTTTGTCACCAGGAACTCAAAGTACAGACATATTATAAGCGTATTAGTAACTTTGCGAAATGATCAATTGCTTTCTAAGGAAGCTAGGGGATGATTTATCCAACGTTGTCTTCAGCCTGTCCAAAATACATGAATTACCCTATATATATAAAAATGCAGTGGCATACGTGGGACCGCGCATAACTTGCGAACGGATGGTCCGATTTTGGTCGTCTAAGTTTTGTTCTGTTAGTTTTCACCCAAGGAAGGTTTATGAGGCCAAAAACATGGAAAAAGTGCAAGTTTTTGAAAATCGGGTTTCCATACATTTTGAACGGGGTCTTGGGCGCTTGGCTAGGGACTTGAAACGTCAAAAAACGCAGTAGGCAAGACAAAGTTTGCCGGGGACAGCTAGTATTTTAGGAATTCCTCCAGAAATAACTGCGGGAATTTCAACAAGAATTGCTGTAGGAATTACTACAGGAATTTCTCCAGAAATTCCTTCAATTCTAGTTCTTGCGGGAAATACCTCACGTGAATTCGGAATTACTCCATGAATTCTTACAGGAAATAACTCATGAAATCGTCAATCCTCCAGAAATTCCTCCAGAAAATAAAAATTGAATAAAATGAATTCTAAATTTCCTTGCAGTTCAAGGAAATCCTTAACCTTCCAGGACGCACGCCATCAAGCAGGTGAAACTGCACCGCGCTCGCACTGTATACGACAAGCGAGGTTTTTTGGCAGTGTTGTACTTTTTACAACGGCGCGCGCGCTGAAGGGTTAAGGAATTCCTCTAAGAATTTCCCTGGGAAATTCTTTAAAAATTCCTTCACAAATTACTACATGAATGTTTGCAGAAATTCCTCCAGGGTATTCTCCAGAAATTTCTTCAAGAAATTCTTGAAGACATTCTTGGAGGAATTCCAGAAAAAATTCTTCAAGGAATTCCTGGAGAAATTCCAAGAGAGATTCTTGGAGGAATTCTTGAAAGATTTCTTGGAGGTATTCCTGAAGGAATTCTAGAAGGGATTGTTGAAGGAGTTCTTGGTAGATGTCTTGGAGAAATTCCTGGACGAATTCTTGAAGGATTTCCTGAAGGAATTCTTGGAGGAATTCCCGGGGATATTCCAGTAGGCATTTCAGAAGGAATTTCTGAAGGTATTTATTGAAAAACCCTGAAGGTACTCCTAGAGAAATATGTAATGGAATCCCTGGCCAAATTCCAGGACGGATTCTTGGAGGAATTTTGACATAAATATTAAGGCAGGTCTTGGAGAAATACTTATAAGAGTTCCTGTTGGACTTCTTGAAAGAATTTCTATAAAAATTCCTGGACTGATTCTTGGAGAAATATTCGGAGAAATTCCTGGACGAATTCTTGGAGAAAGTTTTGAAGGAATTCTTGGAGTATTTCCTCGAGAAATATTGGAGGGATTCTTGGAAGAAGTCTCGGAGCAGTTCCTGGAGAAATCCATGAAGAAATTCTCTTTGGAATCCCTGGAGTTGTCCCGGGAGTATTTTCTTGAGGAATTTCTGGATGTTTCCTAAAGAATCTAGGAGGTTCTCGTAAAGGAATTTCTGGAGGATTTTTTAAATGAATTTTTGAAGGAATTTCTTGAAAAATCCCTGGAGAAATTTCTGGTGAAATTCCTGACGGGATTATTGGCAGATATCTTAGAGGGTTCTCTGGTAAAATTCTTGGGGAAGGTTCAGTAGGAGTTTTTGGAATTCTTGGACGGATTCTTGGAAGAATTCTAGGCAGATGTCTTGGAGGAATTTCTGGATGAATTCTTAGAGAAATTCCTTCTGAAGGAATTTTCGAAGATATTTCTGGATATTTTTAGAAGAAATTCTGAAGGAGCTCTGGAGGAATTCCTGGATGAATCCATGGAGGAATCCATGCAGGAATCCTTGGGTGTATTCCTGAAGGAATCCTTGAAGGAATCCATGGAAGAACTTCTAGATAAACCGCTGGAGGAAACCCTGGAGAAATTCTTAGGAAAATTCCGGGAGGAATTTCAGGAAAACTTCCTGGAGGAATCCCAGGAGAAATTTCTGGAAGTACTCTTGGGAAAACATCCTAGATCAGTTTTTAGGGAATGCCTGGAGAAATCCTTTAGGGACTCCCGTGGAGTCCTCGGGGAATTTTCGGAGGAATACTTGAGGAAGTTTCAGAGGGATTCCCGAAGAACTCCTGCATGATTTTTCGAAAGGTTCTTAAAGTAATTCCTGAGGAACTCGTGAAGGAATTCCAGCATAGCTCCTGAAGAAATTTTCGAGAAATTGCTGTGAAGCTCCTGAATAATTTCACGGGAAGTCCTGAGATATTCCCAAGGAACTCGTAGAGATGTTCTCGGAGAACATCACGATGAATTTCTGAGGGACTCCTGGAGGAATTTCCGAGGAACACCTAGAGGAATTCTTAGGTAATTTCCGACACTTCCAAATTCCATAAAGTACATTTGTATGTCAGTGAGTAACAGTAACACAAATACTCAACAAATTATGAGATACAACAGAGGTAATCGTAGAAGAAGTACATCGATAAAATAAAAATATACAAGAGTAGAGCTTGTAGAGCATGAAGGTCTTTATTCCAGAATCGTTTGGATGACCTAGATCACCAAGTGAATGTTGCTATGTTATCAGAATGGCACTATGAGGTTCTAAGAGTAGCGTAGATTATATTCCGCAAGCATTCGCTACAATAGAAATATCCTAAGATTTACAGATATTGCGACCCATACTTCAAAATACATTGGGTCCATGTGTATGCCATTGGACACCCAACTAGCAACAAATACTGATACTCGTAATAAAATGAGGTGCAACAGACACAATCGTGAAAGAATTATGCAGATAAAGTGAAGAAAAACAAGAATAGAGCCTGTAGACCTTGAAGTTCCTAACTCCAGAATAGTTTGGAAAGCCTGGAATATCCCATGAATGTACCAAAAGCATTATAGATGTGCACTGAGGTTCCATCAGCACTATAGACTACATTCCACGAAAAATTTTCACAACTAAAGCATGAGACAGTATGTAGATATCGTAAGCCAAACTTCAAAGTGTATTGGAGGCCATTTGTATTTCACAGAATGTCCAACTACCACAATATCAAGTTGCTCATAGCATTGTGAAGTCTAATGGACATCGACGTGACTAAATTTCTTGAACAGAGTGAACACGAACGATGGTAGATGTTTTAGATCTTAAGAAAATGAACTCCTGAGTAGTTTGGATGACCTAGATCATCCAATTAATGTACCATAAATTTTCTAGTGGTGCTTTGAGGCTTTTTGAGTACCGTAGACAATGTTCTGTGATCATTCATCGTGTATAAAGTTTGGTTGAGAATGTTAGATTTGTGTCACAAACTTCGGAGTACTTTGGAGGCCTTAGAATAACTCTGGACCAAAACTTCAACAGACTATGATGGGTAGTAATACATTGCATGTCTATAATCAGTGAAAACTATTGATGATTAGCAAAACGATTAAGTTTGAACCAACATGTAGAATTTATAAAAAATACAAAAAAAGCCACGTATTTTCGCCTCCCCACAAAAGGGGGGAGGGTGCAAAGGGGAGAGGTACCATGCACAACTTAGCACAACTATTCCCCTTGACTATAAAAAAAATCCGGGGTAAAATGTTTTAAAACAAAGAAGATATCGCATTTCTACCAAAAGTAGATCGTCCCGGGTGTTTACGGGTTAAAAGGTATTTTTCTTCGAACCTCTCTTTCAAAAACATAAATAAATACCGTAATCCGGGGTAACATTGATCAGAATTTTCGATCTTTCTTGAATAATTCTCTTGTTAAAGCAAATGTTACATGATTTATATTTTTAAAACAAGTACTGGCCCTCTGAGTATGTGTTAAGCTATTCGAAAAAGTATTGTGAAACTTTAAATCATGTTAAAATAAGCTTTTTAATCTAATTTTTGATTTTGTAGATTTGGGGTAACATTGATCATGACAGTCATCAATGTTCGTTTGTGTTAAAAATACCCTTACTTACTAAATTCGGGGTCGCTAATTTTGAATATGGTGTCCAAATTTTTACAAGTTATGTACTTTTTTAGTTATTTTGAGAATAAAATCCTCCAAATCGCGAATAACGCCTAAAGGTAGGCAATTTCTTAAGGAATTTAATATACTTTTAATAAATCGTATATTTTATTTTATTTTATTTATTTATTTTTTTTTTAAGAGGCTTTACCGCAATGCGGCATTCGCCTCTATATTTTATTACAAAAAAAGCATTTTCATAAAACTTTCGTTCATTAAATCCATCTCTAGGATATCATATTGAAGTAATACAGTGATTTCTATCCTTATATTGTACCTAGTATTCATGCCAAGCATGAATGTTTGACAATGTATCTCATTGCGTTACGTAACACAGTTGTGGAAAAATCGATTTATTTCAATGTTTATGAAATTCAATTTTGAAGAATAACATGTCATTTAATAGCTAAATAACAGCAGATTACGAAATACCATTCGATAGCAGAAACTGATTCAATGTAAAATACTTGTTTGAACATTTCATGAGGTCGGTCAAGCCGATCAATGTTACCCCACTGATCAATGTTACCCCGGATTACGGTACCTACCAAAAAATAATATCAGTCATTTAGGGATCAACACAGAGCTTCGTCGAGGTCTTGCTGGTTAGAAATACACTGAAATTTAACCGAAAACCAGATTATGACTCTGATAAAGAAACCTTTCCAAATCTATCTTAGAATTGACTTAAAGACAAAATTACCCAGAAGTGCGAAGGATATCAAAACTCCCGGTGTCCTAAAATAAAAGACGAAAACTCGCTTCGGTTTAATAAGATCAGGCACGGTATTCTAATCAGAATTGTACTTTACTTATTCCTTAGAGATAATGAGAAAATTTGAAAAAAATGGTAAATAGTTCTAGTTTGACATTTGATTTCGACCTTGACTATCTGACATACACGGTGAAACAAAATCACTCAAAATTGTGTTATAAGCTAGGGGCTGGAAGCAAGATTTAAAAATTAAAAATTATGTGTTTTCATCAACGGCCAACAAAAACATCGAAACTTAGTCAACATGTAATCTTGAATTATATGTTGTGGTTTAAGATAAGAATCTAGATAGGGCCCTAGAAGCCAATTTAGAGAATTTTAAAATTTCATCTTTTGAAATATTCCGCTTGGCAGTTTTTCCTCAAAAAGTGCACCGCGGGACAAAGGGTTTGGAAATCCCTGATCTAACAGACTCCGGGATCTATGGCCCTAGAACATAAATCCACATAGGATAGTGCCCTAGCAGTAAACTTAACCCACAGAATTTCAAGCGGAAATATATGCAATATTGGAATACGTGTTATGCGTAATAAGAAAGTATGAAAGTCATAATGATAGTGAATGTAGGGTGCGGGCACCGGTTTTGGACAGTCTAAGGGAAATCATTTTTATAAAAATAACCAATCATTCTATGAAAACTACCAATATGTCAAAGGTTTCTATCTATATTTTGTAGGAAACATGCCAGTTTTCAATCAAAATTTATGGTTTTTATAGCTGTAATCATCATGTTACATTAGGATCTACTAGTAAAAAACTCAATTAATACCGATTTATATCGCAACTGGCTGAATACCGCGCTATGGCCAAAACTCCGGACTGGATCCACTTTTTTTGCGATTGAACTGATTGTTCGGCGGGTACTACGCCACGCAAACTACACTTCACAAGCAGTGTTGGTAAAAAGTCAAATTCTCAATTCTCATGGTCGAGTTGTTTCTCGCACGATCCTTGACTCGCCAAACTCACCGCCGAAAAAATCAATATGATAATTTCATTCACCGGAATTGCGTATGTATAAGTGTCCATTTTGCCCCATTTTCCTCTTTTCTGAATTAAAACATATTTTTAACTGATTGCAGCTAACCAACCATTTTTACCTTTCTTACACCCATAAAAAGGGTATAAATACCGCTCGAAAAAACAACTTTCAATCCGAGGCCCGGAGGGCTCGACGAACTGAGCAAATAACTGTATGTGTGTGTATGGGCATGTGTATATGTGTGGTGTGTGCATCATATTGAATTTCTCAGTCCAGTCTTCCGTCAACTGTTTGCGATCTCTTAGCACCAAATGAAAGTTACAATATCTTAGTAGAACCCTATTAAATTTCATTACGATTGAACATTTAATTACAGGGATATCTTTCGAAGAGTACTGGAGAGTTAAACAATTTATTTATTTATTTTTTTTTTTGAGAATTACCATTTGGATGGTCGAGTGGGCTTTCAGCATCAGATCTGGTGAGTTCGTTTCATGCTTCTTTTAAATAATACCGAACGCTTTTCCAAATACTTTCAAGATCATATGTACAAACGTATTTCGTGTCAGGAACCCGCAACTTTTTTATTCATGTTTGAGAAAGCAGGTAATACTTCTTTAGCCTAGGCTTTTGAGCCTGGACATAAGGGGGAAATTCCTATGGTCCATCTTAGGAAGAAGAGCATTGACAAAGTAACATTAACTTTATTATCAACGTCATTCCCAACATCTTTACTTTAGATCTACATACTATACAAAGCATTTGGTACGAGTTGTCTCCGTTCTATAGTCTTACATTAATTTTCAATAAAGCTGCACAGGCTGCTTCAATACTTGTAATGCAATGCAAAGTTTGATAACGACAAGAAAAATGATAAAAGTAGTCGATTCATGACTGTGTAAGTGTAGACTAAGACTAGACTAGAAGCGCCCCTGTGACCCCCTAGATCCCTCCCGAAAACCTTGGGCCACCTTTAAACGCCCATGACATTTCTTGGGACCCCCTGAAATGCCTCTACAACATCCATTTGCTGGCCTCTGTTGCCATAGTACCGTGGTTGTTAGGGGAGACTGGGTAGACTTGATCCTTTTTCTTAATTTATCTGTAACACAGCGTAACAAAAATTAACTTTTGGTCTGTCTCAAGAGCAAACTTATGTGTCTCTGACAGATTTTGGGCCGCTGAATCCGAATCCGGGCTCAGATTTGCTCCAGCACGTCACAATTTTGAGCTATACCTCACGCAGTTGGTAAAACAAAATATTTTACATGAGTCATTAATTTAGATGTTAATTGTCCAATTTATCCTTAGCTTGCTTAAAAATATACTTCCATGCTTAATGGTTTGCAGTCAAAAATGCCCAAAATCGGATATTTTACCCTATAAATTGAGGTATAACTCAAAATTGGGACGTGCTGAAGCAAATCTGAGCCCAGATTTGGATTCAGCGGCCCAAAACCTGTCAAAGACACATAAGTTTGCTCTTGGGACAAAAAAATGTTGCGCTGTGTAATTTTAAAGAAAACACAAAACTAGATCCGTTTGCCATTCTGTAGGCAGGTTAACATCTATAGGACGAAATCAGTGAAGTACTAGATTGAAAGTAGTGAGCTGGATTTTTGTATGGTGAGATGATCAATTCTCCATTTCTGCAATGAAATGGCGCAAACAACGTGGGTTATAAGATTTCTTGACTAATTTGATGCTGTTTGAGCAAAAGTTTAAGTATCAGGTATCAGAAGGCCGGCTCCAGAGGCACGTTATCCTCCATTTGGGACATTTGTGCCATCGCCATACATATGAGCCTATTTCATCATTTACCTGAGGGAGAATGGGACAAGGGATGGGAATTGGGAAAGGGAAAGGTGATGAAATAGGAAGGGGTGCCCTAGAAGAGGGAATGAACGCATAAGCGCAACGAGAGCTCATAGCTCATACCACAACGGGGTTAATCAGTGCTCTGAAAAGGACACTGTAAAACGCATAAGCGTACAAAGAGCCTATAGCTCATTGGAGGTAGCTTGCGACGTCATGCGACTTTCAATATGACATAGAAAGGCACGACATCAAAAGCATCCTCAATATTCAAGAAATCACCCAAGCAAAAACTACGTTTGAGCGAGTGCTTTCTTGAAAACGTATACAACTTTATGTAAAAGAGTCACTGTGGACATCCCAAATTGGGAGACATGTGAGTTCACATGAACAGGCATGTCAGCCAGACGAACATCACAGATGTGATAATCGACAATGCGTTCCGAGCATTTCAGAAAGAACGACGTAACCAGATAAATCTGGAACTTATTCCTTCTTTTTACAACGCACGCACCCTTTCGGGATAAAACTACAGAGTAATTTCATGCCATGAAAATACCAAATAGAAAACTACAAGAGTTCAAAACATGTTTGAAAAACTCAAATCCCTCTGGAGAAAAATAGGATAAAGCCCCATTTGCTCCAGGAGATTTGAAGTAAGCAGAGCTTTTTAGTGCTCGATTCTATAGCTACAATCCTCGGGGTAGAAGCTAAAGATTCGTAGCTATACAAAAGACTGGTTTATCCGAAGATATTTAGAACTTGAACAGGTCTGAGTTCCATTCAGGAATACCTCTTGCGGTCCGCACAGACCGCAGAGGACAAGCTTCTTTCAAAGCAGTAGCTATGGTATACCACAATGAAGGGCGTTGTAATAACAAAACCATAATGAAACTCTCTTGGAGTAGCAATGGAAGCGAGTTATCCATAAAATGTGATCGCAATCAATTATTACAGGTTCCCTAGTTTGTTGAGCAGGGACGCCTGAATACGCAAAGTTTGCGAAGGAACACTCCAAAGTGCAAAAAGGTCAAATTGAGAGTCCTCATCTGACACATGCCAATCAGTCAACTCATGACAAATTCTGCTCATGCAGAGTTGGGTTAGGTGCAATTCTATGTTAAGTTAACCATGAACTGTACTACCTAAGTATTCCATCAAACTGAAGCATCTCAAATCAATGTTTGAGCTACTTCAGATGCCAAATATCAGCGAAAAGATGCTGAAAACAAGAGCTTGCTTGAAGGCATCCATAAGGAAAGGTTGAAACATACTGTTTACGTCATTCTAAAATAGAGCATGTTCGAGGCACGACAGTTCACCTATAATGAAAAAAGCAAAGCTGGGTTCACAAGGTAACCTAAACAGAAGTTGCCCTACGAAAATGAACTTTTTGAAGTAGATCCACTTGGGCTACATACGCTTTTTACGCTGAAAATTGATCTGAGGTTTCCTTGCCGTAGCCACTACCCAAACTAGACAGGATAACGCACTTCACAATCACAGCACAAAAAGGAAACATCAACGACGAACCAAATCGTGGTCAATTGAAAAACGCCAATGGCGAAAACGCATTAAGCGAACCCATATACATAGGCAGTAATGTAAGGTAATTAACAACATTTGAATAACCCCGCCCTTATTTAGCCTCAAATTTGAGACTTAAGAAGGGCAACTGATTATCTCGGAGAAACGCAAGGTCCACTGCACCATTGCTCCGGTTAGCGCAGTAAGGGCGTAATACTGTGGAGGACGCCCTAATTCTCCACAGGCTCCGTTTGTGGTTAGGTTTTTATAAGACCCCCCTAACCATTCATTCTTTGGCACGGTAAGCATAAAGCCGCATAACACCATGAATTAGGGGTCACCTGTTTAGTGGACTCTTACCACTGGATCAGGCGGTCCGTAGTGTTATTTATAGCCAATTGAGACAACCGCTACCGACACTACACAGCTATCTAGGCTGATCGGGAAAAGAAGTTAACATTGATGGTCAACTTCCAAACGAACCTGAAATGCCTCTACAACATCCATTTGCTGGCCTCTGTTGCCATAGTACCGTGGTTGTTAGGGGAGACTGGGTAGACTTGATCCTTTTTCTTAATTTATCTGTAACACAGCGTAACAAAAATTAACTTTTGGTCTGTCTCAAGAGCGAACTTATGTGTCTCTGACAGATTTTGGGCCGCTGAATCCGAATCCGGGCTCAGATTTGCTCCAGCACGTCACAATTTTGAGCTATACCTCACGCAGTTGGTAAAACAAAATATTTTACATGAGTCATTAATTTAGATGTTAATTGTCCAATTTATCCTTAGCTTGCTTAAAAATATACTTCCATGCTTAATGGTTTGCAGTCAAAAATGCCCAAAATCGGATATTTTACCCTATAAATTGAGGTATAACTCAAAATTGGGACGTGCTGAAGCAAATCTGAGCCCAGATTCGGATTCAGCGGCCCAAAACCTGTCAAAGACACATAAGTTTGCTCTTGGGACAAAAAAATGTTGCGCTGTGTAATTTTAAAGAAAACACAAAACTAGATCCGTTTGCCATTCTGTAGGCAGGTTAACATCTATAGGACGAAATCAGTGAAGTACTAGATTGAAAGTAGTGAGCTGGATTTTTGTATGGTGAGATGATCAATTCTCCATTTCTGCAATGAAATGGCGCAAACAACGTGGGTTATAAGATTTCTTGACTAATTTGATGCTGTTTGAGCAAAAGTTTAAGTAACTTTGTTGTTGTATTATTTATTTCTTGCAACTTCAATAGCACAGTTACCCAAACTTTTGCTCAAACAGCATCAAATTAGGCAAGAAATCTTATAACCCACGTTGTTTGCGCCATTTCATTGCAGAAATGGAGAATTGATCATCTCACCATACAAAAATCCAGCTCACTACTTTCCATCTAGTACTTCACTGATTGCGTCCTATTACAAGTTTATACACAACAGAAGGCCTCAAAATTGTTGCTGAAGATTTCAAAACTTTGTTTTGTGGAGGCATGTCTTATGATGCATTTTTCGAAAATGGGTGACACTTGATCCCCCTTTGAGCACATGGTTTATATAAAGGAAAAATAACTCCAGAGGCTTCTTATTCGTTTTCTTAGTAAATAGAGTCTTCCGAATAGAATTTTTTTACATATGTATATAATTGTGTGTGCAATCCTCGAGGGATCAAGTCTCCCCATGTCACTGTTGTGTATAACAAGTTGCAATATTTTAAATATTTTTATAACAGCTTTGTTTGGATGAATGCAATTGATAGTATTTTATTTAAACTATGTGCTGTGAAGTTTTGGCACGATTTGATTCAATTTTTACAAAGTTAATTAGATTTTTACGGAACCGCCTAAAGGATTTTTGAAGGACTTTACCATCAGTCGTTAAAATGTAATGCAATGTACATTCAAAATCACTTCTAGCCAAAACATAATTGTTTGTCCAGGAGTAGTTTTGGAAAAAATATGCTAGAAGAAAATGGTTTTTGATTCCGAGAATATATGGGGGGGAACAAGGCTCTCCAGGGATCAAGTCTCCTCAGTCTCCCCTACTTTTTATTATGCCCTAAATATATTGGTTTTGAATAGCTCTACTTCATTTAAGGCGAAACTGGAAGCATTTCCTTACTTTTTAGTTTTTGATTTTTTATTAAATAACGAAGCAATATTTTAAAAATCGTTTTCGTGCACATGTAGAGTATGGATCAAGGTATCTTCTGATTTTTTTTGTAGTGGAGAATGTTTTTCGTTTTTGCAGAAACCATTTTTGAACAAAATTACACGAAAAAATGGTTTCTGCAAAAATGGAAAACATTTTCCACCTCAAAAAAATTCAGTAGATACCTTGATCCATACTCTACATGTGCACGAAAACCGATTTTGAAAATATTGCTTCGTTATTTAATAAAAAAAAATAACAAACAGAAAAAAATGAGAAAATGCTTCCAGTTTCGCCTTAATGCAGGACATGAAAAAGGTGCATAAATTGTAAGTGCATAATAACAACCTACATAAAAAAGTACGGATCGTGATAGAAAAATCATCATTTTGAAACTTGTTGCATAAATAACTGTTTTAGAAGGTTCAATACAAGACAACTCAATTAGGCGCGTTGTTGTTGTGCTACTTGTGCTGTCGACCACTGACAAAATCTTTAATGATTTAAAACCAATTTGCCTGCATGTTAATCACTGATATCGATCTGATTTACTGAAAACAATATCAAACCCATGAATGAACACAATACCCTGTTGCGTGGCTGTTTCTACGCTGTAGCTCCCGCCATCCAGTGCACATCGCTAATGAAAATCACACCATAGAAGCAGATGCTGATGCTATCAGCTCATCGCGATAAATGATTTTCCCGATGTGGCTGCAATTGAATTATAAGACAGTTTGATAAACAGTGTGATCAACTTCGGCAAGCTAAACATTACTAGAAAAAAAGTTCTCATCGGAAGTTTCCCCTCGATTTTTGCGTGATATAAAACTGTACTCTTCTGGTATCTATCCACACAACAAAAACAACAATCACCTGGGGGAGCACGACGCAGCAAAGTAGTGCAAATTATCCTATAATGCATACGAACAATAATGCGAAATTCATTAGAAATAAAAACCACCCTCCCTCTCGAACAATTATGTAAATTTGCGCTCTGCTTTGCTACACCGGTATCAAACACATGGGGGAAAATCGGCTAGCGATCGGTTTTCGTGCATGTTTTCTGAAATAAACCATAAACGCACAATTTGTGTGCACTTATTAGTATATTATGACTAATATCACTAGGTAAACCTTAAAAATAATGGAGTGTTCAACAGTGTTTGATTATTTGCCTGACAGAAAAAAAACTTAAACATTGAATAGCAATCAACCCATCGCACTACAAGTCGACGAAGATCTGCAGTGCATGCAGATATCGATTTCCATTACGCAATGATTTTGCTGAAGTTAGTTCATACGAGCGCATTGATTCAACGAGTTAACGTGACATGCAAAGGCTAATTACTTAATCCAATTTACTAGATAGTGAGTGTTTCGATAAGACCATTTGATTCAAGTTCGTTGAGAAGTTAGTAATTACTGTAAGGAATATCAACACGAATATGAATTTTCGTTGACGTCTAAATACAAATTAATTATATTTCCATAGTTACACTGCACCCAGTCAGTGTGGCATCATTGCATGTGAGTTAACGATTAATTAGTTGTGAATATACATGAAAGATTCCCACATTCTAAAATTCACAGAAGTGATTTGGTTATAAGTCTATTTATTTTGCAAGCCATTTACCTTTCAAAAAGTAGAACTTCTTGATTCAAAAACTAAGGTAATGAGCAAGATCTGAGGATTTTATTCATTTTAGTGTCGTCTAGAATGAAAGTAGTATTTACCTACAGCATGGTCAAACGTTTTCAATTTGTTTTTCTAAACATCCGTATTGTTCTGCTACCACCACGGTTTTCCTCTATACCTGCAAAGATCAATATTGGACACACGTCACTCGAACACTTCGAGTGCATGATCTGAGTTTAATAAGTGAAGAGAACTATTATAGTTATACCGACCCTACACGCTTCTCAGACTTGATTATACGGGGTCGCGTTCCCAAATTTATCAAATTTATAACATATAGCAACAATGAAAGATCAATCCCCTTGGGGAAGATCCGGTAACAAACCCCGGTGGGAACTTTGGTCGTAGACTGGGAAGGGAGTTTCGCTTCTGCGATACAGGTCGGACTCGATTATCCGGGGGTTCAATTAACCGGGGGCCCGATTATCCGGGGCTCGATTATCCGGGAAAAATGGCTCGATTATCCGGGGAAAACTATGTTTTTGCTTTGTTTACAAGTTTTTAGATTACAGTATGTCAAAAAATGTGATAAACATCAAATACAACACCTGTAAATAAGATTTAGCCTATTTGAAAATTGTTTTTATTTTTTCACATTTTTCAGCTAAAATTTCATTTTCAAAAACCATGCTTGTAATAATACCAGACGTTAAGTTTCGGCACTACAACGCCATGTATGTTAGCTTTTATGTTTAAGGTACAGTTTTTGGTTGAAGAACATCAAAAATATGAGAAAAGAAGCATGGGTCGATTATCCGGGTGATTCGATTATCCGGGGTGAAATAATTTTGGGGTCACCCGGATAATCGAGTCCGACCTGTAGTGATAAGCGATATGCAGAGGCGCGTGATAGGGCGGTGGCCACTCAGCGAAAGAATGTGCATGCTGGAGATCAAGGTTCGATTTTTCAACTTCAGCATTACCAACGAGCACAGCCCACACTCTAGATGCACTGATGACAACAAAGATGCATTCTACGCACTGCTCGATCGCGAGTACGACGGATGTGTAAGTCGTGGCTTACCCTATTATACAGGGGAAACTCAAAATAACTGGGACAGGTAAAATTTTCACTTTTCAAAAAATGTTCAACTCGCTGTAACTTTTTGAAAAGGGCATCAAATATTCTCAATTTTTTACTGTAAGTTCGTCAACTAGTTGTGTATCAGTAGTCCAATTTTGGAGAAGATCGGACCATTGTCCACGGAGTTATAAAGATTCTAGAAAAAGGTATAATTATCCGATAGTCAACTTTGAGCTGTTATATCTCCGGATTCAATGAACCGAATGCAATGAAATTTTGACCATTCACGACTTGTATAATGAGCTATTAAAAACCTTTGACTTAACTTAAAATTCTTAACACGGAAGAAAATTATAACGATTAGATTATTTTTCTAATAAAACACCAAATTATCCAAAACTTCAACATCGTTTCAAAATTCAAGATGCAAATTATAGTTCAATTAATTTCCCTCTAAATGACTTATATATAAATGTGTTTTGAAGGAAAGTTACAGCATAGCCGCTAATAAATTGAGAAAGTAATGTGATGCATATTAGAAATTGATGAATTTACTAAAAAATCGTGAAATGAATGAAATCGTTATAACTTTTTCTCTTGTTAAAAATTTAAAGTTAAGTTAAACGTTTCTAAGAGTTCACCATTTAAGTCATGAATGGTCAAAATTGCATTGCAATCAGTTCATTGAATCCGGAGATATAAAAGCTCAAAGTTGGCTATCGAATAATTATACCCTTTTCAAGAATCTTTATATCTTCGTTAAGAATAGCCCGATCTTTTCCAAATTTAAACCACCGATACACAACTAGTTGATGAACTCACAGTAAAAATTTGAGAATATTTGATGTCCTTTTCAAAAAGTTACAGCGAGTTGAACATTTTTTGAAAAGTGAAAATTTTACCTGTCCCAGTTATTTTGAGTATCCCCTGTATATATTAAGGGGACGCACTAAACAGTATAGTTTGCTGCGTAAGCCATGATTTTCTGATTATTTGAAATGTTTCATGAAATTGCGAATGAAATAATCAAAGATTGCCTTGGTGATCGCAATGTTCAATCAGAATAAATTTTAATAAGCAGTTTACGCTGGTAAATGAATCCCCCTATTGATTTTGGAATGTTTAAGAACAAGTGTTATAAAAACGAAATGAAAATCGTGGAAAAATGAAAACCGTGAATTTGGGCGGTTGTGATTAAACAGACTAGTGATAAACAAAACGCCACTGTACCAGGTCTTAACGTTTCACCTGTTCATCGACTTCAAAGCGGGTTATGGGTGAACAAGACAAGTAGTTTCTACATGCAGGAGGTAGCATCGAAAGAACTGTAATGTGTACCTACTGTTGGATTGTAGGTACAAGGCCTCGCCTATGTTTTTATTTCCAACAGGTCATGGGACCAGGAACGCCCTGGTGGTGGTTCGGGAAGTGAGGTGACCAAGATGCGGTACCATCCATTATCCGATGAGGTATCCCATGGTATGGTGCCAATAGTCATTGAGATACCGAGAGGTAGTGAGGATCTAGTATCTTGAGGGACCTGCGCTGGAACCAAGAGGTCGAAGAAGAGGGTGCTGGCTGATCGGGACGCTGGAGCTGGATGGCAGAAGGCATTCGGTGTCGGATAAAGCTTGGAGCCAGGAGGAGCTTGGCAGCAAAGTTAGCTCGGTAGTTAGAGCAAAGGTGCTAGTAGGAGCTCGGCGGGCTTTGGATCCAGAAGGAGTACGGTGACCAGGTATGCTCGGGACACGTCTGATCTGAGTGGATGATGATGAGGAGTGTTGGATTATAGGTACATCCTTGGAGCTAGGCATGAACTGGTAGGCCAACTAGCACCGTTTGGCGCCAGTTATGTTTTACGTCGGCTGGGTCTAGGAACTAAGCCTTAAATTCCGACGCCCCAGGCAGACAGCCACCACATCTGAGGACCCTACATATCAAACCCATCAACACATGGGCCGGGACCTACGGCTTTACTTCCTATCCGAGGGAAGGCGTGATCACGGATTTTATGTCTCAGAAAATCCCATCGGCGTCGATGGGAATTGAACCCCGACCGACTGGAGTTAGAGGCAACCACGCTTACCGCTACACCACCGACGCCGACATGTTTAACCAACAGGTAGTAGCGTTGTACCAATGAGCCATTTTACGAAGTGACAACAATGTTGATGAAGCCGGGGCCCGTAGCGTAGTAGCTACACGTTCACTTCATAAGTGGATGGTCATGGGTTCGATCCCAGCCCCGGCACTTGCAATTTTTCGTCAGTTGCTCTTCCCACCGAGAGCGGCTGACACCTGAGCCTCTTCAGAGCATATGCTCTAAGGGACCCGGAAACTTGGATATCGGTTAACGGAAACTCATAATGGACCCCAATCGGACTGGAAATGGAACAAGAGCCACACAGCAACTTCGTGCTCATCATTCTACCATGGACAAGGTAGAAAAAGTGACAGCAGCGCAAAGGCTATTAGTTCGAATTTGAATAGAATACATTTAGGCGCTGTAGAAAGTGTGAGTACAGCCGCACATTGGAATCGCTCATGCAGTGCCCTAGTTGACAAAAGAGCTGTAAATTAGGTTAAGTGGTTAAAAACAACAATTTTGATGATGATATTGCTTTCATGAATTATTGGACGCTACCTCCTGTCAAAGTTCATTCATAAAATCGGCTCGTAAAATGGACTATTCCTTCAAATCTCGCCGTGGACTTGACAAGGTGACGCGCTCTTATGGCTACTCCTTAGCCTACTCTTCAAAACGCTCTTTTTGTTCTTCTAACCCATAGGGGAATTATCAGCTCAACAGACACCTGAACAAGAAGGTCCAGGTAGCGCGGGTTGAAGTGAAAGCCAGGATTACTCTCTCCTCGACCCACTAAACGACGTGGTCGTCAAATCCATCGTCTCTCCGGAACCATCAAGAAGGCATTGCTACAGAGAAGATATCGCTACCTCAAGGTTAGCTGCGTAGCCTGCAGCAACGAACATCGATTCGCTTTGAGGAGTCCACCTAGTTAGCATACTGGCGCTTGGCCAGTTTCCCGAATGCATCATAAATTGGTGCTAGTTTATTATACTCATATGGTCTTGCAATATACGGATCCATTCCGGGGATATTCCGGATTGTGGTGATGGGGTCAGGGGGTTGCCAAAATGACTTAAATGTGATTATTTCGTATGTTATTGTGTTTGAACCATCGATTCTTAGCGAAATTTTTGTTACGAACGGTGAAACACAACTGCGATAATCAGATTTGAATATGTTGACTCATCCGGATCCCCGTGACAGGTTCCGCGGGGTCTCATTGGGGACACTTCGGGTTATCAACCTAAACATGCCGTGTGACATATCAATCTTCATGATTTCGAATGACTGAGACAGAAACGATAGACTGAAGTCAGTATCAACTAATATGGCCACCCCGGAATATCTAGCACAGGTTCCACGGGGGTGTCATTTATGGTTTGCAACCAAAACATGCCGTGCGACGTATCAATCTTCATGATTTCAAGAGAATGAGACAGAAAAAAATGACTGAAGTATGCACCAACTGATATGGCCGCTCCGGAACACCTGGAACTGGTTCCACGGGGGCCTTTCAAATACAATAACACACAAAATAATCATTTTAAGCCATTTGGTACCCCTGACCCCAGTACAATCCGTAATATCTCCAGAATGGTTCCGGATATTGCATGGCCATTTGTGTGAAATAAACTTTTATGGGTCTCCACGGTCTCCAGTTAAAAAAAAGACACGGACAACGTCTTCAGCTTTCGGCTGTACAGACTGTTTTAAACTTAACATTAGACAACGGACAACGGAGCATGCACCAGTGGAAACGGGGAAGAAACTATTCTCACGAAAAGTTTCAACGCCCGAAGCGGGAATCGCACCCTCACCCCATAGCATGGTGCGATTATAAGCTTGGTGACCCTAACCGCACGGCTACGAGGCTCCACAGTTAGCCTAGTGGTTAAGGCTATGGATCGCCAATCCGGAGACGGCGGGTTCGATTCCCTTTCCGGTCGGGAAAATTGTCTCGACTCCCTGGGCATAGTGTATCATTGTGCTTGCCTCACAATACATATACAAATTCATGCAATGGCAGGCAAAGCATGCCCTTCAATTAAGGCGAAACTGGATCCATTTCCTCACTTTTTGGTTTTTGATTTTTTATTAAATGACGAAGCATTACTTTCAAAATCGGTTTTCGTGCACATGTAGAGTATGGATCAAGGTATCTCCTGATTTTTTTTTCAGATGGAAAATGTTTTTAGTTTTTGCAAAAAACCATTTTTAAACAAAATTTCACAAAAATATGGTTTCTGCAAAAACTAAAACTTTTTCCACCTGGGAAAAATTCAGGAGATACCTTGATCCATACTCTACATGTGCACGAAAACGGATTTTGAAAATATTGCTTCGTTATTTGATGAAAAATCAAAAACCAAAATAATGAGGAAATGCTTCCAGTTTCGCCTTAATAACTGTGGAAGTGCTCAAAGAACACTAAGTTGAAGTGAGGCAGGCTATTTATGGCACAAATTTCGCAAATGAAGGAGAACGTGCCTCTGGAGCCGACCTACTGATACCTGAGGCAGACCAAGTTCCAGTGGGGACGTAGAGTCATAAAGAAGA
The DNA here is from genome assembly GCF_035046485.1 of Aedes albopictus. Taxonomy (NCBI): domain Eukaryota; kingdom Metazoa; phylum Arthropoda; class Insecta; order Diptera; family Culicidae; genus Aedes; species Aedes albopictus. Next base: position 321,942,030 of record NC_085137.1, read on the forward strand.
AGAAGAAGAAGAAACTTTTATGATCAATTGAGGGCGACTTCAAAAAAAAATGAATGAAAATTGACAAAATGCCAGCATTTTGAAAATGAACTGTCGGGGGTCGGGTACGTGAAGGTAAAGCGCTGTAAGATTCGATTTCGACCGCAGGGCACCGTTATGCCTAATCCGAACCCTTGGACCACCTCTTTTATAGCGCACACGGTGTGTCTGGTAGAACAAATTTATTACAAAAAAAAATGGGCATCGCTAATTTTTACGCTACGTGAAAGTTGACGCTTCCAGCTTTCATTCAAGCCCAACATCGAAATATTCCATCGGGGGAACTCCATACGATCGTTGGTTTGGAGCTCTAGTTTCAGAATCTGTGTGGTTTAAAATATTTCATCTTGGGTTTTTATTTTTTTTCGATTTGTTTTATTTTTTTCCTATTTTTCCATACAAATGGCGAAAAAAGTCATTTTAAGGTTAATTTCATCCCATATAAAAATGTATGGAAAAAACCCCAAGATGGATTATTTTAAATCGCACAGATTCTGAATCTAGAGGTCCAAAAATACAGTTCTAGCGAATAAACTTTGAGGTGCATTCACTTTTCATAATACTTCCCTTTGGACATAGCGTGTAGCGTCTGAACTAGCCATTGAAACGGCATCCCAACTATCCCTATACATTATCTCGACAAGATTGTCCGGAGTTGTGTCCTCCCCGCATGTGACAAGCATGCGGTCACGCATTGTGCGAAAAAGTGGGCACATGAAGAAAACATGTTCCGCCGTTTCCGCTGAACCAGCACAAACCGGGAGATCAGGAGAACCCGCATGATCGAAACGAAGTAGATACTCCGCACCGTTCCAACTAAAGGTACTCTTGGTACCGACATTAGCCAGGTCGACATCTAGTATGACCAGTGTCTCTAGCAGGATCTGACCCCGGCTACCCCATTCCACGGCCCAGGCTTTAAAGCAGTGATTCCCAAAGTGGGCGAAATCGCCCCCCAGGGGGCGAAAATCAGGCCGAAGGGGGCAAAAATTTGAAATACCTAAATTGGGGGGCGAAAAAACTGCATAGGGGGGGCGATTCTTCAAATAATTGAGAAATAACAAAAATATTGAAATTCAAGTTCAGAATGTCAACTGAATCATTGAAACTCAATGCCATTTCAAGATTTTTTGTTTATAGGATTATTGAAAAATATATGTTTCGAGATCAACCAAATTTTACAGAATTTTTTATGTTTATGTGAACTTTTTGGCAGAATTCCAAGAAAAAAAAACAAATAAGGCTGCAACACGAATTTACAAAAGAATTCCTAGTGATTCAGGAGACCCAATAAATAAGCAACATTGTTTGAAAATATACCACAGAAGCTTCCCGGAGGAATTTCAAACATTGCTTATCTTTAGGAGCTTTTTTGAAAATTTTCCACAAATTTAGAGTTGAATTCCCTCAAAAGCGAGTAATAGTTGCATGCAATAATGCAGCTTTTCTTCAAATGCAGACAATCAACGTATTTACATTACAACTCAATGAAAATGAAAGCGATACTAATTTAGGTACATTAAATAGTAGTTTTACCATAGTAGTGTCAAATAGTGGGTTAATAAGGGCTTCCGATATGCACATTTTAAACCTTTCATCATGGAAAAATTGATCCCACTTAGGGGGGCGAAAATATTTTTCTCAAGCTCCAAGGGGGCGATACCTCCTGAAAGTTTGGGAAACACTGCTTTAAAGTCACACGCTATTACCAAAGGCATTCGCCCTGTTAGCACGGTCGTCATACAGTTCAGCATCTGCGTTAACTGCATATTGGCCACCGCGGAGGCGCATAACAGCTACAGAAGAAGACCCCGTTTGCTATGGCGACCCCGAAGCCCTCATAGGTAGTAGACACCAACTCATGGACGGGGTATTTACCCGCCATCTACATCGCCGCCATTTTTCTGCACCCATCCGCGACCCAATTGCCGTTGCCGGCGGGTACTCGATATTGGTCCGCTATGACAGTGATATCCGTCCCCTACTCAGAAACTGCCTGGCTAAACATTTGCTGAGCTACGTCACAGTGACTCAGGTTCAGCTGCGTTACCTGCACTGTGATTTGTTTGCTACGACTATTTTGAAGGCACCTTGGACAAATCAAACACGTGGGTGGACTCGTGCAGCCTTGTACCTTCTGGTATCAGTACAGTAAGACGGCTTCAAAGGTGCATTCTCCTGCCATTGTACCTTAGGCCTTAGGAAATGTGTGCCATTGTAGCCTTGTACCTGAGGCCTTCGCCGCCGCTTCACCTGCAGTTTGCTCCCTTCAGGACCTTTACAGTCTCATGGCTTGTATCATGGCACGCTCTGGAAGGTGTAATACGACGAGTTGGACTCAGCAACCGGGGTACGATCTTCACAAAATCCGGTCAATTTTTGTGCAGAACATATGGAACGGAGGCAGGGTTAGTCACCCACCTGCAGGCTTGTCCGCACTGAGCGCATGAAAATTCTGCTCTTTGGATTTACACCATCAAACACAACATAAATTAGAAATCTTTTCATCTTATCAGATAGAAGGATATTGAAATATCCTGAATGTCATTTTGAACTGTCAAAAAATCGCACCGCAGAGCCACACTGAGCGCGCAAAGAGATTTTCACCCGGGTGAAAACACCCTAGTGAATTTCACTTTGAACGGTCCGTGCGGCGCTGCGGTGCGGTTTTTTGACAGTTCGAAATGACATTTAGAATATTTCAACATCCTTCTATCTGATAAGATGAAAAGATGAAAAAAGGGCCACCTGAAACGCGAAGTAGCGAAGGTCTCACTGATGATGAATGTGTCAAAAATAAGTACATGTTGGCTTGTGGAACCGTCCGATCCGTCTAGGTAGTAATGTCACGACGAAAGACGGGGATACCTTTAAGGTGGCGGAGGAATTGATCTACCTCGTATCCATACTAACGGTTGACGTTCTCTACTGGCACAAAATCTGGAATATGTTCGAGGAGGATATGCAAGCACACGAAGTGCTGGAGCGCTCTAAATCTTAAAATCCTCGTTTCCCAAAAAAAAAATCCTTAAAGTCTGTCAAAGAGGTTATGGACGGCGACCCAAAAAAAATCCTTAAAGTCTGTCAAAGAGGTTATGGACGGCGAAATTTTCCTATTGTCTCAACACACTACGAAAAAATCAGTATTACTCGTGACGTAAACTTATTGCACAGAACGTAACCAATTTAATGACGTAAATTTAAAGGTCTTTTAACCTAATAGTACGTCATTCTCGTAAAATTGACCTCAACGTGGCGTAAACAATTTAAGAATCGTGCATCATTACGTTTCATATGACGAAAAATTCAGTTAAATGTAACAGAAATTTACATCACATGTGCCGCTTGCATATGTACATCCAAGTTGCGCAAACTTACATGATCTTTTCCAAGTGTGTATGTGCAAAAAATCCCACTAACTTGCAACACGTAGCTGATACTAGCTGAAGTCTAGAAGATTTAAGGCTTCGACCGAAGTCTCAGGATAAAAGTCTGTGGATATCATAATCTGACCTTGGATATGAATTCAACGGCAATGGCTTACATCAACGGTCAACGATCTAGTGAGTGGAAGTGAATCAATCATGCGGAAACGGTCAGTACAAACCAACGTTTCTTTCAATTGTTTCATTAGACTTCAATTAAAGAATGTTCACTGATATCCAAACTAATTTGTTACGCAGTTGACATTTTTCTGACTCAGATATCTGAGTCAGTTATATATTGCATTAATTTGCTGTCTAATTTAATTGACAAACCGCACATTACTCGCATGACTGCACTAAAATGCATACTTATAAGAAATAAACAATGAACATGGTACCCATGTAAGACGTGGAAATTTTTATACGTACTTATTGAGATAGTATTTATCAATTATACAACTCATAACAAACTTTTTTCGATCATCGTGCCTTGTTGTTTATTATATTTTGGAAGATTAGGGGCATCATGGACACCCTAAGCAATTAGTAGGTACATTAGGACTGTATAACAGAGACATTATCAGTAAGCATACAACTTTTGCTTGTTTCCTACGTATTTCAATTATTTACGGCAGGTACCATAATCCGGGGTAACATTGATCAGAATTTTCGATCCTTCTTGAATAATTCTCTTGTAAAAGCAAACGTTATTTGTTATATATTTTTAAAACAAGTACTGACCCTCTGAGTATATGTTAAGCTAGTCGAAAAAATATTGTGAAACTTTAAAACATGTTTAAATAATTTTTTTATTCTAATTTTTGATTTTGGGGGTAACATTGATTACCCAAGTAAACAATGTTCGTTTGTGTTAAAAATACCCTTACTTACTAAATTCGGGGTCGCTGATTTGGAATAAGTTGTCCAAATTCTTACAAGATATGATTTGTTTAAGTTATTTTAGGATTAAAATCCTCCAAACCACGAATAACGTCTAAAGGTAGGCAATGGCTTAAGGAATGGATAGCCTATTTAAATAAATCGTATATTTTATTGAAAAATAGCATTTTCATAAAAGTTTCGTTTATTAACTCTAACTCCAGGATATCATATTGAAGTAATACAGTGATTTCGAACCTCATATTGTATTTAGTATTCATGCCATGCATAAATGTTTGACAATGTATCTCATTGCGTTACGAGACACAGTTATGGAAAAATTAATTTATTTCAATGTTCATGAAATTCAATTTTTGTGAATCACATGTCATTTAATAGCTAAATTATAGCAGATTGAGATATACTATTCGATTGCAGAAACTGATTCAAAATAGTTGTTTGAACATTTCATGAGGTCGGTCAAGCCGATCAATGTTACCCCGCTGATCAATGAGACCCCGTTTTACGGTAGTATGTCTTTATTGTGAAGAAATAGTAAATTGTAAACCTATGTTTTTTTAGGACTAGCAGGAAAGGTACGGGGCAAAATGGACACCCATCAAAGCATAATGGATACCCCTTGCATTTTTATGCTAATTCATTAACTACATACACATACATTTATTTGTTCCACATTATTAAGACAAGACATAATCAACAATAGTACGCCACAATACTCGGTTTGTGGCTGCCGCTCTCCATCCTCGGTCGCGCCCAATGCTCGCCAAGTCACGCTCCACCTGGTCCGCCCATCGTGCTCTCTGCGTTCCACGCCTTCTTGTGCCAACCGGATCCGTTACAAACACCAGCTTTGCAGGGTTGTTGTCCAGCATTCTTGCAACATGCCCTGCCCACCGTATCCTTCCGGCTTTGGCCACCTTCTGGATGCTGGGTTCGCCGTAAAGTGCAGTGAGCTCGTGGTTCATCCTTCTCCGCCACACACCGTTCTCCTGCACACCGCCGAAGATCGTCCTTAGCACGCGTCGCTCGAAAACTCTGAGTGCTTGCAGGTCCTCCTCGAGCATGGTCCATGTCTCGTGCCCGTAGAGGATCACCGGTCTTATTAGCGTTTTGTACATTGTGCATTTGGTGCGTGGGTGAATCTTTTTCGACCGCAGTTTCTTCTGGAGCCCATAGTAGGCCCGACTTCCGCTGATGATGCGCCTCCGAATTTCACGGCTCACGTTGTTGTCAGCCGTCAGTAAGGATCCGAGGTAAACGAATTCCTCCACCATCTCGAAAGTATCCCCGTCTATCGTAACATTACTACCCAGACGGATCCGGTCGTGTTCGGTTCCGCCTACCGGTTACGCCAGCATGTACTTTGTTTTTGAAGCATTCACCACCAGTCCGACCTTTGCTGCTTCGCGTTTCAGGCGGGTGTACAGTTCTGCCACCGTTCCAAATGTTCTAGCGATAATGTCCATGTTGTCCGCAAAGCACACAAATTGACCGGATTTTGTGAAAATCGTTCCCCGGCTGTTGAGCCCGGCTCGTCGCATCACACCTTCCAGCGCGATGTTGAAGAGTAGACATGAGAGTCCGTCACCTTGTCGCAGTCCCCGGCGAGATACGAATGAACTGGATAGTTCACCCGAAACCCTTACGCAGTTTTGCACACAGTCCATCGTTGCTTTAATCAGTCTAGTCAGCTTCCCAGGAAAGCCGTTTTCGTCCATGATTCTCCATAGCTCTGCGCGGTCGATACTATCGTATGCCGCTTTGAAGTCGATGAACAGGTGGTGCGTTGGGACCTGGTATTCACGGCATTTCTGGAGGGTTTGCCGTACGGTAAAGATCTGGTCCGTTGTCGACCGGCCGTCGATGAAGCCGGCTTGATAACTTCCCACGAACTCATTTGTTTTAGGTGACAGAAGACGGAAGATGATCTGGGATAGCACTTTGTAGGCAGCATTCAAAATAGTGATCGCCCTGAAGTTCTCACATTCCAAATGGTCGCCTTTCTTGTGAATGGGGCAGATTACCCCTTCCTTCCACTCCTCCGGTAGCTGTTCGGTTTCCCAGATCCTGACTATCAGCCGATGCAGACAGGTGGCCAACTTTTCCGGGCCCATCTTGATGAGTTCAGCTGCGATACCATCCTTACCAGCTGCTTTGTTGGTTTTGAGCTGGTGAATGGCATCCTTAACTTCCCTCAGCGTGGGAGTTGGTTCATTTCCGTCCTCCGCTGCACTGGCGTCGTCGTTCCTTCCGTTGTCGTGGGCTCCCGTGCCTACGTTCTCCACGCCGTTCAGGTGCTGATCGAAGTGCTGCTTCCACCTTTCGATCACCTCACGTCCGTCCATCGAGGCCTCCGTCTTTATCCCTGCATATTTCGGCTCGTGGCACGAAGCCGTTGCGGGATGCGTTGAGCTTCTGATAGAACTTCCGTGTTTCTTGGGAACGGCACTGCAGTTCCATTTCTTCACACTCCGCTTCTTCCAGGCGGCGCTTTTTCTCTCGAAAGAGGCGGGTCTGCTGTTTCCGCTTCTGTTTGTAACGTTCCACGTTCTGTCGAGTCCCTTGCTGCAGCATTACCGCCCTCGCTGCGTTCTTCTCCTCCAAAACCGTTCTGCACTCTTCGTCGAACCATTCGTTCCGTCGATTCCGTTCCACGTACCCGATGGTGCTCTCGGCTGCGTCGTTGATGGCTGCTTTCACTGTACTCCAGCAGTCCTCTAGAGGGGCCTCATCGAGCTCGCCCTCGTCTGGCAACGCGGCTTCGAGATTCTGCACGTATGCTGTGGCGACATCCGGTTGCTTCAGTCGCTCTAGGTTGTACCGTGGCGGTCGCCGGTACCGTACATTGTTGATGACGGAGAGTTTTGGGCGCAGTTTGACCATCACCAGATAGTGGTCGGAGTCGATGTTGGCGCCACGATAGGTCCTGACGTCGATAATGTCGGAGAAGTGCCGCCCGTCAATCAGAACGTGGTCGATTTGAGATTCCGTCTGCTGTGGTGATCTCCAGGTGTAACGATAAGGGAGGCTGTGTTGGAAAAAGGTGCTACGTATGGCCATATTTTTGGAGGCGGCGAAATCAATGAGCCGTAGGCCGTTTTCGTTCGTTTGCTGGTGGGCGCTAAACTTACCAATCGTCGGTCTGAATTCCTCCTCCTGGCCTACCTGAGCGTTCAAATCTCCTATGATGATCTTGACGTCGTGGCTTGGGCAGCGGTCGTACTCGCGTTCGAGCTGCGCGTAAAATGCGTCCTTGTCATCATCAGTACTTCCGGAGTGTGGGCTGTGCACGTTTATTATGCTTTGTTGAAGAATCGGCCCTTGATCATCAACCTGCACATTCTTTCGTCGATCGGCCACCAACCGATCACGCGCCTCTGCATATCACCCATCACGATGAAAGCTGTTCCCAGCTCGCGTGTGTTGCCGCAGCTCTGGTAGATGGTATGATTACCTCTAAACGTTCGCACCATGGATCCTGTCCAACACACCTCCTGCAGCGCTACGATGCCGAACCCGCGGTCCTTCAGTAGATCGGCGAGTATGCGGGTACTCCCAATGAAGTTGAGAGATCGGCAGTTCCACGTACCGAGTTTCCAATCGCAAGTCCTTTTTGTTCGCTGGGGTCGTTGCCGTTGGTCTCGGTTCGTATTATTCTGTTGCTGATTTTCCGTTACAATGGTTTTTACGGCTGGCTCGTAGGGCCTGACACCAACCCCCTACTTTCCGGAGGACCATAGTGCACAGTTGAGCTTAGAGTTCTTCCCTGGCACTCGGACGTAGATCAGCCGCCCCTAACATGGGGATCAGACGCTGTTGTGAGCCGCTCCTCCTGGAGAACAGACGCTCAGGTTTACCGAAGCAAACCCCCCCTTCCCTGTCAGCCTACGACCAAAGTTCCCACCGGGGTTGGTTACCCGATCTTCCCTAAGGTTGCTCATAGTTTCCGGCCGGTACCGCGTGGAGGTAGGGATAGGAGTTGCTGGGCAGAGGCTAGTGGATCACAATGGGATCTGAACTGCGCAGCATACCCAGCCTTTACCGTGCCTAATTCATTAACTACATCGACCAGTTAAGTAATTTGCCTACGGAGGTCACTACCATAGATATAATATTCCATCTTAGACGAGTTTACATCAAAGTCAGTGGGGTGACACGGCTGTCAAACTCGGTACATCGCCGTTCCACCCATCATCATTTTTGGTACGGCGCGTTTTGGTACCCACTTTTTGGTCGGTTTACCCTAACTTGCTCCTGATTTTCGGGTGTGTGTCTCGTGTGTTGCTAGTGCTTATTTCAGAAATTACACATTTTAAATGAAATCGTTGTTTTTGATGATTGTTTCTCTTTCTTTATCACTTTGCACGATATTATATGTAGCAGCGAAGCAGCGTCGATGTTTCCAGCGCATATTTTCCATGAATTGAGCAATCAAAACAAAACATTGGACGCCTTGTTGAATTGAATGCTGGGTAGATGATTCTGGCCCTTTGTCATCCCCCTGATCAAAGTTAACTAAATAAACTTTTGATTGATTGATTTTTTCCAAACTCTCTAAAACGCCTAACAGTATGCAATGCGCATACATCCATTCGTAATTGCCAGTGTTCATATCGCCCCGAATCGACGACAACATTAAAATTGCCATTTTGAAAAAAAATCTGAACAAAAATAAAATACTTCAGCCATTGCTAAATCTGCGTATTCATGCAGATAGGTAACAATTCATTTGTTTTTTTGTCGACACACTCAAACACTCGTAAAAACTTATTTGCTACTGCTCCGAAATTATAAGAATTTCGGCATATGAAAAACATATTTCAATTTAAATGACATTTTGTTATTTTGAAGGAATATAAATGATTTTTTTGAAAAAAAAAATAGAACAATAACTTGTTCTTTTACACTTATGCATTGAAAGTTTAACATAAAAGTCAGCCGTTTTGGGGTATCCGTTTCGCCCCTGTGGTCCATTATGCCCCGATCTTCCCTATTGATTTCAATTAGAACAATAACTCTTAAGTTTAACAGGCAGACCAACTTTTAGTTGGAACGTAGCGACAGAATAAAAAAAAAACAAAAAAGGAACAGAACGACCCAAATTTTGAAATCAACTTTAGATTTTTACCGCAGAGCCAAATAAACTGTTCGAGTAAAAATGATTAATACATTGAAATAATAACATTATCAACCCCACAGACGATGGTGAATCATTCCATCACCTCACCATTTTATAAATTTCCTACTATTGATTTATTCTAATTTCAGAAATAAACGCAGTTAATTTGAAGGGCCCCACAAATTTGGAAATCATCCAAACCTGTCTCGAAATAAAAAAAAAAAAAAAACTACATTGTTATTTACATTTTATGACATCATTTAACTTATTGGCTGTACCAAAAGAGGAGAATTGTATTCTGATCAATACCGTACTTTTTCAAGTAGAAGTACTATACTACGTTTCATTAGAATTAACACTCACCGTCGGTAATTATGGCTTTAGCAAGAGCGGTGACTATCCATTAATCGAATCAGGTAATGAAGCCACGGTTAACAGCATGAACTGACGGCACTAGTATGTACAAATCACTTTACATCACAAGCTTCAAATGAACAATACTAAAACTATCTAAAATATGTTTCTTCTTGTTTCCCGCAAACTCCATAAAGACTATTAAAATGAGTTTAAAGTTTCATGGACGGTGAAGTTTTCGAATTGTCTATACGCGCGAAAAATCAAATCCAGGTAGCAACACTAACGTTTATATTCAAACTTATCCATCAGAGTTCAAAGAAAAACAGTAAATTTATTTTGGGAAACCAAATGCCACGACTAACAGCAACAACGGTGGGATCACGCGAAAAACGGGAAATCAAAAGTGAAAATACACACTCACGAGCCACCCCACAAGGTGGAAACTAAAAGTACAAAATCAGCTGTTGACCTCGCGAAATGCCGCATTAGACTGAATCTTGACCGGAGTGAATCGAATACTTTTGTGCAGTTTCAAATGTAAGGTTAGTGGGTATATTACGGATATATTCTCTGCTTGTATCGAGCGACGCGACGGTGACTGGGAGATATTCTCGTCAATATTTGCACTGCTCTCTTACTGTGCTAACATGGGTGACTTTTCTGGTTGCATTTTCCGTAGACTACACGCGACATTGTGGGGTTCTCTCCGCATGGCGCATATATCTAGCTAGATAGGTGATGACCAGGTTCTTGCGCGGGAAAAACAGCACATGTGCTTCGATGCCAAATTGAGCGTTTGAGAGAGCCCACAAAAAAAAAACAGACATGCAAGTGAGCAGAATGCACCACGCGGTCGACAAGGACGTCTGTTGTCGTCGATTGGGTCAGCATGATGATGCGATTGCTCACGAAAGTGGATGTAGCGATAGACAGAAGGAGCGACTCGTATGCAGTTTTTGCGTAAAAGCTTTACTACGCCTTCCCGTATTAAAAAAATACGTTAAGCAAAACCGTGCTGAAGATGTGTGTGTGAATTCGAATCACTATACGGTTAACTTACTTTTCGCAATATTTATTCGTAAAGATAGGGTCTGATTGACTTGAATTTTTGAACATAGCTAGATACTGCGCCTTCCTGATCGTGTTTCAAAAATTATGTCAATCGGTTCGAAAATGGCCGAGTTATAGCAGCAAGTGCCCAAAATAGGTGCTCCTGCCCACGTGGTCCCAGACCTTACTTCTGTGCGTCGTGACTTCTCCTTTGCATTTAGGAATAGTGGGAAGCATGGGTCACAGTAGATGTGAACACATGTAGAACTAAACTGAAGTAGCTCAAGTTGAGTACAACTATACTCAGAAGAAATGCATGGAAACGACCACAATTGTCAATGTCTTACAGGGATCGGAATTTGAGCGATTGAGCTATGGTTATATATGGTACCACATTGTTAAATACCACGCGCCTCCTTCTCCTTTAACTATTGCTGCTGTGACGAGTTCAATGGAGTCCCTTGGTAGGCATTTCACTTATAACATTGTGGCTTGTCTGCTATATAAGGATGCAAGATTTAACAGTGATCTAGCATTTATTGAAGAAAACATAGGGAACGACCAAGAGTTTGTTGCATAATAATTTTCTTTAGGCATTCCTTCAGGAGTTCCTCTAGGGATTGCTCTAGGAATTCCTCCACGAATTCTTTTAGGAATACCTCCAGGCATTCCTCCAAGAGTTCCTCTAAGGATTACAATAGGGATTCTTCCAGGAATTCATCCTGGTATTCATTCAGGATTAAATTCTGGGATTTCTCCACGAATACCTTCAAGAATTCAACCTGGATTTGCTCCAGGAATTCCTGCAGAAATTACTTCAGGAACTCCTGCAGAAATTTCTCCAGGAATTCCTTCAGAAATTACAACGGCAATTTCTCTAGGAATTTCTTCAGGAAATCATCCTCCCGGAGTTTATACAGGCATTATTCCAAGTATTCCTCCAGGGATTCCTGCATGAATTCCTCCTTAGATTCCTCTAGGAATTCCTTCAAGGATTTTTTTCTGGAAATACTCCCGGGTTTTCTTTAGAGATTCTCGCAGGAATTTATGCAGGAATTATTCCAGTTATTCCACCACCCAAGAAACAATTATTACTTTAGGAAATGTTTCTCAAAGCAGAGTTTTAAGGCTGCAAGCTGGAGAATATTTATTTACTTGAATTGAAACTATACTTCAACTCTTGTTCGCCCAGAAATGGGAATCTACTCAACCAACAACCGGTTTACAAGCTTCAAAAATTTTCGTTTATTCAATGATCGTACTGCGGTTGGTTCAACGTTTAAACCATCAGCATATTAGAAACTCTTTTTAAACGTTTCTTAAACTAAGTTGTATGATGTTTTGTTGTTTAAATGCCTAAGAAATGTCTAAGAAACAATTATTGCAAATTTGCAGCTAGATTCATGATAACAACCATGCTTCGACAATTATTCCACTCTAATACAATAAAAACATGTTGAACAACGTTTCACTGAAAATGTGTTCAACGGTGTTGTTTAAAAGTTTAACATTATTCTAAAGAACGCCAATTTCATTACACTGTTCAACGATATTAGTGCAACTGAATATGGTAACTAAACAAGTGTTATTACACTTTGTTTGAGCTACTTGTTCCATTGTGCATCATAAGTGGAATAACAGCATCTTACGTGGTGGAAACAGCTAGTGTTCAATCATTATTACAACACTATTAAGGAGAACGTTGTGTGGCGGAGAAGGATGAACCACGAGCACGCTGCACTTTACGGCCAACCCAGCATCCAGAAGGTGGCCAAAGCCGGAAGGATACGGTGGGCAGGGCATGTTGCAAGATTGCCGGACAACAACCCTGCAAAGCTGGTGTTTGCAACTGATCCGGTTGGCACAAGAAGGCGTGGAGCGCAGAGAGCACGATGGGCGGACCAGGTGGAGCGTGACCTGGCGAGCATTGGGCGCGACCGAGGATGGAGAACGGCAGCCACACACCGAGTATTGTGGCGTACTATTGTTGATTATGTCTTGTCTTAAATGTGATGTTGAACAAATAAATGTATGAATATATGTATACCTCCAAGGATTTTTCCAAGGATTTTTGAACCAGGAATTGGTTCATGGGATTTCTCTAGAAATTCCACCAGGAATTCCTTCCGGGATTCCTCCAGGAATTTACCATACCATTACCGAAGATTCCTTCAGGAGTTCCTCCGAAGATTCCTCCATTAATTCATCCAGATATTCCCTCAAGAATTCTTCTTGGAATTCCTCTAGGAATTACTTCAGAAATTTCTCCAGGGATTCCTCCCAGAATTCCTATACAGATTTCTCCAGAATTTCATTCAGGGGTTCCTATAGGAAAGCTTCCAGGGATAGTTCTTCGGAAGTACCCCAAGAATTCCTCCAGGGATTTTTCCAAGAATTTCGCAGGGATCCATCCAAGAATTTCTGCAGAATTTCTCTTAGGATTCCTCTAGGAATTTCTCATGAGGTTTCTTCAGAAATTTGTCCAGGGATTCCTGCCAGAATTCCTCTAGGGAATCCTCCGGGAATTCATTTAAGGATTCCATTGGGGTTTCTCCCTGGATGAATTTCTACAGTAAGTCCTCCAGAAATTTCTCCTAGAATTCCTCCAGTGTTTCCTCCAGGTATTCCTGCAGGAGTACCTTCTCCAAGAACTGCTCTAGAAATTCCTTTAGGAAACCGTCCAAAACTTCCTCCAAAGATTCCTCCATAAATTTGTTTAGGAAATTCTCCCAGGATTCTTCAAGCGAATTCTCCAGAAATTTCTCTAAAGATTCATTTTTCTTAGGTGATCGACTGTATGTTGTCTTCAGTTATGTTGCTGGCTTTTCAGTCTTCTGGGAGAATCAAAACAACTATATGTTTTCTTGATTCGACGTTTCGGTCCTTATTGGACCTTTTAGGATACGAAAGGATACGAAGTATACGAAAGTCTAGTTGTTTTTCGTTATCGTGTTTGTTTGAACAGTTAACCGCCATTTATGTTTAATTTTCTTGAAATGTTTTTACTATAGGAAAACTAGTTTAAAAATATATACTATCGGAATCCGTCCCACTGTGTGTTGCACTGTGCAATTATTCAGGTCAAAAATTTTAGAAATTCGTTCATCATCTCTCCCAGGGATCCAAGATTTTTTCCAGAATTGTCTGAATATTTTTTGAATTACCTGAAGGATTTCTAGAGGAATTCCTCCAGCGATTTGTTTTGGAATTCTTTAAGATAATTTTAAGGGATACAGGAGTCTGAAAATCTTCATAATTATCTCAGAGAAATCTTTAAGGAATTCGTCCACAGGTTTTGGAATCAGATATTCAGGAGTTCATCCAACAATACCTCCTGCAGCTCCTGCAAAAGAGTTTCATCAATAATTCATCCTGCAATTCTTTCAGGAATATATCCTGTTATTCTTTTACAGTCACTGTGACTTACATCAAACATACAAGTACTAACATGCAAGAAGCGCTATTAGACATTTCTGCAGGAATTTTTCATGAAATTTTACCACGAATTCCTCTAGAAATCGCTTTCTTGTTTTCAATCGAATCCACTTTCGAACAAAAAACTCTCTTCTTTGTTTGATTTCGTTCCGTATCGTTATTTTTCTGCTGTAACTTTACCACTGTGTTTACCCGTGTCAAACAGTTTTAATATAGTCGCATTTTGCTTTGACCTGTAGTTAAAGGTTGTGTGAACATTAGTGCAGTGAAAATTTACGTATTGATAGTGAATTGATAGAGAAAACGTCGTTTTGATTTCGTCAGTGAACTCTGTTTTCCTATTCGCTGTTCCCTTTGTGCACTTTTCCGGCTACCGTACTTTTCGGATAGACATAGCTACGCTGTTGCATCCAACTCTTGCGTGCAAGTTAGAGCATCTCCACCGGTGTAACAAATTCTGTCTCATCATGTCTACTGCGTGTGATCATTGCGCTAAGCCTGTTAAATCAGATGAAGAGTCAGTTACTTGTATGGCGTTCTGTGACAGGATGATCCATTTACGGTGCTCTGCCAACGCGAAGCTCAACAAACCTTTCATGAACATTGTTCAATCTTGTCCAAATCTAGCTTGGATGTGCGATGAATGCGCCAAGCTCATGAAATGTTGTCGGTTCAAATCAGCCATGGTGTCTTTTGGCTGTGCGCTCGAGGCGATTACCGAGAAGCAAGAACAGGCCCATGCTGAATTAAGGAAGGAAATAGCTAAGCAAGGACAGCAGATTGCTCAGTTGTCAAAGGGGATTGCATTGTCAACTCCGACACTCTTGAAGCCTGAACTCCCCCCACGTCAACCTCCACTGAAACGACGCCGCCATGAAATCTCGCCTAGTAAACCACTTGTTGGTGGCACTAAAGTGGCAACGGAGGACAACGCTTTTACCGAGGTTCTTACAGTTCCCGAACCCAAAGAACTGTTCTGGCTGTATCTTTCTCGCATCCATCCAA
Source organism: Aedes albopictus (assembly GCF_035046485.1). Classification (NCBI taxonomy): domain Eukaryota; kingdom Metazoa; phylum Arthropoda; class Insecta; order Diptera; family Culicidae; genus Aedes; species Aedes albopictus. Next base: position 321,957,360 of record NC_085137.1, read on the forward strand.
GCGTTAAACCAGAATCTATCGAAAAGTTAGTCAAGGATTGTGTACAATGTGAAGACCTTGTTAAGGTTGTGCCGCTGATCAAAAAGGATGCTGACATGAGTCGCTTGAGTTTCATCTCGTACAAAATTGGATTAGATCCTAAATTGCGTGAAATTGCACTGAGTGCAGAAACATGGCCTAAGGGAATTCTGTTCCGCGAATTTGAAAACGGAAACTCAAAAAACATGTGGTTACCTCGTCTGGACTCGCCGACCGTGACAATTTCTCCAGTGCCTGGACCATCTCAATACTCAACTCCAACCACGGGGGTCGAACCGATGTGTTGATACCAGACAAGACGCTATTATCGCAACCTAGACGCAGCGCAGACTATGTATTTTCGTCTTCTCCAAATAATTACCATCGCATCCTTAATATCCGGATACCGGGACGCAACTTTGCCGCCAGCCCTGAGGAAGCCTCTATTCCACTCACCGCAGTCGAGCCTTTCCTGCCAGCGACCTCCAGTCGTCCCGGTCCTGCGTGTGAGCTGGGAGATGAGGTCTTCCAAACTCCTGAAACCGGCAAGTACAATCAATTATCAAGTTTTGCATCGCCTGAAAGCTTTTCGGTTTCCAGACAAGCGGTTCCGTTACCCCGGATACATCAAGCTTCTACTGTGATTCGCATCAATTCGCTACCGGGACGCACGTTTGCCGCTAGCCCTGACGAAGTCTTGGAGTCTCCCAATGCAGTCGAACGTTTCCCGCCGGAGACCATCAGTCGTCCTAGTCCTGAGATAGAGATAATCAACGAGGTCCTCCGAATTCCTAGTACCGCTTTGACCAACGTAGTCTCCAATACGACACCGGGACGCACATTTGCCGCCAGTCTTAAGGAAGCCCCTGATCCTCCCAACACAGTCGAGCCCTTCCCGCCAGCGACCAGCAGTCGTCCCGGTCCTGTGTTTGGGATGGTTGATGGGGTCTTCCGAACTCCTAGCATCGGCAAGTATAGTGAACCAATAAATATTGCGCCACCTGAAAGCATTTCGGTTTGCAGGAAAACCGCCGGTATTCCCTCCCGACAAACGACATCCGATACTGCTCGAACTCGTCACAGTTCTACCCACTGCTCAACTTCGACCAACGTAGTCTCCGATTCGACACCGGGACGCACAATTGCCGCCAGTCTTGAGGAAGCCCCTGATCCTCCCAGCACAGTCGAGCCCTTCCCGCCAGCGACCAGCAGTCGTCCCGGTCCTGTGTTTGGGACGGTTGATGGGGTCTTCCGAGCTCCTAGCATCGGCAAGTATAGTGAACCAATAAACATTGCGCCACCTGAAAGCATTTCGGTTTGCAGGAAAACCGCCGGTATTCCCTCCCGACAAACGACATCCGATACTGCTCGAACTCGTCACAGTTCTACCCACTGCTTAACTTCGACCAACGTAGTCTCCGATTCGACACCGGGACGCACAATTGCCGCCAGTCTTGAGGAAGCCCCTGATCCTCCCAGCACAGTCGAGCCCTTCCCGCCAGCGACCAGCAGTCGTCCCGGTCCTGTGTTTGGGACGGTTGATGGGGTCTTCCGAGCTCCTAGCATCGGCAAGTATAGTGAACCAATAAACATTGCGCCACCTGAAAGCATTTCGGTTTGCAGGAAAACCGACGGTACTCCTTCCAGACAAACGACATCCGACACTGCTCGAACTCGTCACAGTTCCACCCACTGCTCAGCTTCGACCAACGTAGTCTCCGATTCGACACCGGGACGCACATTTGCCGCCAGTCTTGAGGAAGCCCCTGATCCTCCCAGCACAGTCGAGCCCTTCCCGCCAGCGACCAGCAGTCGTCCCGGTCCTGTGTTTGGGATGGTTGACGGGGTCTTCCGAACTTCAGCTATCGGCAAGTATAATCAACAAGTTATTACTTCTCCACATGATGGCTTCCCGATTTCCAGTGCTGCGACCCCTCGGCAAATTGACCCCTCGGACATTACAGTTTACTACCAAAATGTAGGCGGGATGAACGGCCTCCTGGAAGACTACCATTTAGCTGTGTTGGACCAGTGCTTCGATGTCATCGTCTTAATCGAAACATGGCTAGACCCCCGTACTACCTCTAGCTGCATTTTTGGAGATGCATACGAAGTTTTCCGCTGCGATAGGAATGCAAATAACAGTCGAAAGGCTACTGGAGGAGGCGTCCTCGTAGCAGTTCATTCCAGGCTAAAAGCTAGGCTGATCGAGAACGATTCATGGAACATCATTGAACAAGTTTGGGTGGTAATCCAGCTTGGCGACCGCCAACTTTTCCTATGCGCGTTATACATCCCTCCGGATCGGGTTCGAGATGTGGATCTTATCGATGCACATTGTAACTCTGTCGCAGTTGTTACGAATATCGCAAATCTTTGTGACGAAACGATGGTGCTGGGCGATTTCAACCTTTCCGGCATAGCTTGGTTCCCAACTCACAGTGGTTTTCTTCGTCCTGATCACGAGCATTCTACTTTTCACGTCGGAGCGGTAAATCTTCTAGACAGCTACAGTACCGCCACTCTATTTCAAATCAATAGCGTTTTGAACGAAAGCAACCGTGTGCTTGACCTCTGTTTTGTGAGTGGTCGCAGTACTGCTCCTAGTATCTCGATGGCTCCAGCTCCTCTAGTTAAGGTTGTTCGCCATCATCCACCTTTATTAGTCGCCATCGAAACAAATGTCGTTCGCGATTTTATCAACAACCGATCTGCTGTGTCTTACGATTTCCGGAGAGCTGATATACGTAGCATAGCTGAAGTGTTGTCTGACCTGGATTGGGAGCTCATCCTAGATGCATTCGACGTGAACATCGCAGCGCAAACCTTTTCCAACATCTTGGGGTATGTCATTGATCGACACGTTCCAAAGAAAGTCGTACGAACTGATTTCAAGGTTCCGTGGATGACCAGTGATCTTCGATCGCTGAAAAGGACCAAAAAGGCAGCCCTTAAACGATTTTCTAAATTTCGCACTATGCCACTGAAACACTATTACGTAAGATTGAACTACGAATACAAGCGTTTGAGTCGTTTCTGCTTCCAACGATATCAGAGGAGAATAGAGCGACGGCTTAAATCGCATCCGAAATCCTTCTGGAGCCACGTGAACGAGCAGCGTAAAGAAGCAGGGTTGCCATCGTCCATGGTATTGAACGGCGTAATCGGTTCAACGCAAGAGGAAATCTGCAATCTGTTTTCTACAAAATTCGCAAGTGTGTTTGAAAACGAACAGCTTTCCACTGATCACATCGCCAGCGCAGCACGAAACGTTCCCTTGGCTAATCAAACGCTCATTATTACTAGTGTAAACGTGGACACTATCTCGAAAGCGGCATCACAGCTAAAAACTTCGTTCAAGCCGGGGCCTGACGGTGTTCCATCTGTCTTCCTGAAGAACAACATTGGACATTTGCTGGAACCACTTCGATTGATCTTTCAGCTCTCTCTGTCTACTGGCATTTTTCCATCGTGCTGGAAAACGGCTGAGATGTTTCCTGTATACAAAAAAGGAAGCAAGCGAGATGTTAACAACTATCGCGGAATCACATCACTCAATGCGGTAGCGAAGCTGTTTGAGCTGGTTGTTTTGGGTTTCCTTAATGCGCATTGTAAACAATATATAAGTGCGGATCAACACGGGTTTACTACTGGTCGCTCTACAACCACAAATCTGCTGTGTTTCACGTCGTATATCACCGATAGTATGACTATGCGCACTCAGACGGATGCGATATACACTGATCTATCTGCCGCATTCGATAAGCTCAACCACGACATTGCGATTGCTAAGCTTGATAGACTTGGAATCGGTGGTAGCCTCCTGAGATGGTTCCGTTCATATCTCACAGAACGTCAATTGATAGTGGCAATAGGAGACTCTCGCTCGTCGAGTTTTTGCGCTACGTCAGGTATACCACAAGGTAGTCATCTGGGACCGTTGATTTTCCTTATCTACTTCAACGACGTGCATCTGGTTCTCAAAGTTCCTCGGCTGTCCTTTGCGGACGACCTGAAGCTATTCCTGCGTATCCATTCAACTACAGACTGCCGCTTACTTCAGGAGCAGGTCAACTGTTTCGCAGAGTGGTGTAAAGTTAATCGTCTCACCGTTAACCCTGAAAAATGTTCATGCATCTCCTTCTCGCGAAAAAAGCAATCAGTGCCTTTCGACTACAAGATATTCGACACGCCTATCGGACGAGTGCAGTGTGTTAAAGATCTGGGCGTGCTGTTGGACTCGCATCTAACATACTCTCACCACATATCCTTTGTCGTAGATAAAGCATCGAGAACCCTGGGTTTTGTGTTCAGAGTTGCGAAAAATTTCACCGACATTTACTGTCTGAAAACGCTCTACTGCTCCCTCGTCAGATCAACGCTGGAATACGGATCAGCAGTCTGGAGTCCTAACTACAATAACGGCACTGAGCGAATCGAATCAGTTCAACGTCGATTTATCCGATACGCGCTCCGTAGGCTACCATGGAGGGACCCGCTTCGCCTTCCGAGCTACGAAAGGCGGTGTCAGTTGATTGATTTGCAACCTCTGCGTGTACGAAGGGATGTTTGTAGAGCCTTGACCGTGGCCGATACTCTTCAAGGGCGAATAGATTGTGATTCTATATTACGACAAGTGAACATCAATGTTCAACCACGGCTGCTGCGGAACAGCTCGATGCTGAGGCTTCCACTTCGCCGTAACAATTACGGGATAAGAAGTGCTCTACTAGGTTTGCAACGTATTTTCAACCGTGTGGCATCAGTCTTTGACTTCCATCTGACAAGAAACGTAATAAAGCGAAGGTTCACTGACTTTTTCAATAACTTGACATAATTTTAAGTAGGAAATATTGTACACATGTGACTCGTAATGTAATTTCTGTTTGTGATTTGTGACATTTTTAAATAGTTTTAAGTTCTTAATATCATTGGGACTACAGAAAGTCTGTTGATGTAAACACAAATAAATAAATAAATAAATAAACGTAAATCGTTTGCATTCCCATTTACGCCAGCAAAATCAAATGGGATGCGGATTCGAACGAACCAAATACGTTCGAAAGTGGGTAAGCCCGTAAACAAGAATGAGGGTGAATATTTTTTTCTTACATTACAGCTATTCGTCCAGGAATCCCTTCAAGTGAATGCCAAGAATTTCACAAGAATTTCATGATTCTCCGAAAATACTTCCAAAAAAAATTCTTCAAGAATTTCACCAGGGATTCCCTTTATAAATTCTTACAAAGACACCTCGAGGGCTTCCTGCAGTTATAGTTTCAAGGTTTTCACGAGACTACCTTCAAAAATTCTTTTAAGTCTTTTAAGAATTCTTCCGGGAATATGTCAGTTGACATTTGTATAAGATTATGTTCTGAGATCAGTATATACAGTATAGGAGTATCAAAAACTGTTCTTAAAGAAATTACGGCAAGGACGTAACCATTTTCCATGCAGTGGATTGTATAAAAAACTGGATAATATATTGACCATATCCTTCACTGTTTTGCGAAAAATTTGTTGGAGAAAACGAGCGATTTTTTATGGTAACCTATCTTAACCGCCCATTACACATACTGTAATTTGGCGGATTACCATTGGTCAAACTGGCAAATCTGTACATGGTATGGTTATAGCCGAGGTGGTAAACGCACGGGTATTCAGCATGACCATGCTGAGGGTGACGGGTTCGATTCCCGGTCGGTCCAGGATCTTTTCGTAAAGGAAGTTTCCTTGACTTCCTTGGACATAGAGTATCTTCGTGCCTGCCACACGATATACACATGCAAAAAGGTCATTGGCAGAGGAAGCTCTCAGTTAATAACTGTGGAAAGGCTCATAGAACACTAAGCTGAGAAGCAGGCTTTGTCCCAGTGAGGACGTTACGCCAAGAAGAGGAGGTATGGTTATTAGTATGGGACACGCTTGTATGGGAAAAATAAATCCTCGCTCCAATCGACTTTTTAGATTCCATTTAGGTCCCATATCATCTGTGCAAAATTTCAGCGCAATCGGTGAAACTATAATTTGACGCAAGCGGTTCAAAGTTTTCATAGGATTTACTATGGGATAAGTTTCACTTTCAAACAAAAAATCCCAGAGGTCACCCTTTGTCTCCATAATTCAAATCGATCAATGCATCTTGTAGAAACATAATTTATGAAACTTTTCTTTGAAGACCGCAAGGCGATTGGATGCTTGTGGAAAAAAACTTTTGATTTTTTACCGATTAGTGATCCAACGAACGGCTTTTTATTTTGTTTTATCAGCAGCACTGCTGCTGCCGTTGTTACATGGGGTGGTGGGAGGCATCACCACCCCCAGAAACAGCAACAGTCAAGGCAGCAGCTACAGTGCTGCTAATAAAACAAAACAAAAAGCCGTTCGTTAGATCACTAATCGGTAATAAATCAATAACTTTTTCCACAAGCATCCAATTGTTTTGCGGTTTCGAAGGAAAGTTTCAAAAATGATTTTTCTACAAGAAACGTCGATCGATTTGAATTAAGGAAACAAGAGGCGACCTCTGGGATTTTTTATCTGAAAGTGTGACTTTTCCCATAGTAAATCCTATGGAAACTTTGAACCGGTTGCGCTAAATTATAGTTTCACCGATTGCGCTGAAATTTTGCACAGTTCATATGGGACCTAAATGGAATCAAAAAAGTCAACTGGAGCGAGAATTTGATGTTTGTCTTATACCCCGGACAGACATGTGATACGAGTGTGATTCCTGTACAACGGTACGCAGTGTCAAGAAAATTATAACAAGACTGATTTGAACTGAGATAATTTCCAGTATGGCACTCATTTCAAGCGCAATTGTACAGTGATTGTTGTATCACATGTGTGTCATAAGTATTACTGTTATATCAGTCAGTTTGAGATATGGTTAATTGTCAATTGCCAATAGTCATGTATAGTATGAAGAACTTTGCATTTACAGTTAGTGATTATGCGGGCGTCAATAGTATCTTTGTTGCACATTATTTCCAGACATAAGGAAGATCAATGTTTTAGACAAAAAATGGATCCGAACCCGTAAGCCAGGCTTACCCATATAGTTAAACCTGGCATACAAACTTAATCTTGAAATTTGGCCTCGGTAAAGTGAAATGACGAGCTCTATCGGTAAAGCCTACAGGGTGCGTGCGATATTTTTGCACTAAATCATCGTAATCATAAAACACGTTTTAAAAATAATTCGACAATAGATCTATACTAAATGATTTTTTCGCGAACAGTTGTGATTATTTCAATGATTTAGGAAGAAAAACGTGGTCCTAATATCGATAACCTTTTTTGGACGATCCTGAGAACCGCTGCAAGTCCGTTTTTTTCTCTATATTTTGGTCAACAATTGTGTTATTTTAGGTAATGTAATGGTAAGTAATGGTTTCATTGTTATGTGTGCCGTTCAAAAAATATCCCATAAATTTGAAAAAGAGGTTTCTAGAAGACGAAAATTCGAACAACTTGAGTATAAATATATGGAGCAGCTGCATACTATCTGCATTTTCTCAGCTGTCAAGAACGCTATGAAGCTGATTTTTTCAGTGTAGTTGGGGGATTCCATAGGCTTGTTATCTACAAAAAACTACATCGCTGGAATGGAAGATAGCGGAGAAATAACTGTAAGAAGTCGGAAATTCTAATTTGAGCAATGGTATTCTACTAGGGCAACTCAAACATTTATGAGAAAATTTAAAACTAAATTATCCTAAGTCTGACCACCTCAATTTGCTGTTTTAGACTCTTATAAGCTACAGCACAAAATTGAGCTGAATTGATAAGGTCTTAGGTATCGCTCGACTAGTCTGAAGTTTATATGGTAAAACTGGTACAAATATATGCAGGAATGGCATAAGGAGTGTATCGGAAAGTAGTTGAAAATGTTCAGGATGCTCTATCTCGAAGCTGGGTTGGTCTTTTCATTTCGATTCTTCTATGAAATCTTCACAATATAGTTAAATTTAGAACAGCTTGGAAAAATTTGGAAAATGTTTAGTATTATTGAAAATATGGTTAAATGAATACACCTGATAAAATAAAAATCTGCACAAAATGCAATTTTGTTAAGATTTTTCAACATTTCAAAAATCTGTAGCGAATAAAATTTGTACGATAAAAAATCTGGAAAATATTGATGCTTGTTAACAGTTATGTACACATAACATATCATTCAACATCGACTTTCAATATTCATATTTTCGATAGAAAAATATCCTATATCTACAAAATGGTTCACTCCATAAAACGTCTATTTTTTGGTCAAACTTTGAAGTTCTGCTTTTAATATCCTAAAAGGTTATAAAATTGTATTCTTTGCTCTAACTTACTAGTCCATAAATTGAAAAATATACACTATTTAAAAAAAATGCGAATTTTTCATTTTATGTATTTTTTATTTACGTAAACATGATTTGGAGGAGCATAGAAAAAAGGGGTTCCTCAAAAATGGCCTTTTTTCATTTTTAAGAATTGCGCTTAAATGCAGTGAAAATTTTTCTTGAAAAAAATAATTTGCCTATATCATGAGGATTCTGGAGCTTATTATATTTGAACAAAAAAGTTAACAATTTTCGAACATTATCGAACTTTTTTCGAAATTTCAATTTTTTAGATGGTGTGCAAAAATTTAAAAACATGCGTTCAGTAATCTAGGTTAAAAACCCAGTTAAAAGAACATTTTTAGAAAATCATAAACGCCATTTCTTTTTTCAAGGATTTATACAGTACATCCAAAAATAAAATTACTTAAGAGTTGTATTAAACTATTTTTGAGGCTATTGTAAACATTTTCAACTACTTTACGATACACTCCTTAGTTTTAGTTTTCTGCCACTAGATGGCACTGGAAGCGTTCAATAAGCCTTATTTTTAGTATTATTATAGGGAATTCTATGCGGAACATCTTTGTTGAAGACCGCTAAGTGATCCGATGCTTGCTAAAACAAAAGTTGTACCCTAGACTTAGTGTATCGATAAAAACAACCAGTTTTTATTGATGCTATTCGATAATGTGTTAAAATCACCACGTCAAAATCGTTTAAATTATAATTTTTGAAGCATATCTGTATCATTACGTCTCGTGTATCATTATCGGGCTTTTACACATTACATTTTACTGATTTCGTCTTATTTACACAACAAATAGTAGAACCCGAAATGTTATTGGGCGCGCTAGTGTAAAAAATAGGATCTGAAAATATTTTCTCATACCACCACGTTTTTGATTAGGGGCTGTCCATAAACCACGTGGTCATTTTTTTGGGACTTCTCAAACCACCAAACCAACCCGACCCCCCCCACCCCCGCGTGGTCATTAGTCCATACAAATTTTTTTTTTCGTCCATACAAAATGGTCATTGGTCGAACCCCAAAAAATGACCACGTGGTTTATGGACAGCCCCTTATTAATGGTTTTATATTTTTCACAGTTCACTAGAAATATGGTGCATTTGATGATGTGCGATTAATATTTTTATTGCAACCCTTTGATGAAATATTCCTGTTTGAAGGTTAGTGCAAAATTACCGCACGCACCCTGTATTTTTGCTGAATTGTCGTTAAAGTTTGACAGTTCAACAAAAATTTGACATCCCAATCAACGAAATTCGGTTATTTACATGTTTTGCTGAATCTCGGCAAAATATTTTGCCCCAGCAATCGGCAATCTAACCATGGCATTTTGTTGAACTGCGGTAAAATTCAACTGTCAAACTCTCAAAACAACACGCGCTACCAATAAGGCATGAAATTAGGTGCTATCTTCGTAAGGGCCGATTCAAATATGACGTCCATCATTTCCAGGATTTTTAGACCCCCCCTCCCCCCTCTGTCACGCTTTTCCGTATACCTTATACACGGAGTGTCACACTTTCTCAGACCCCCCCCTCCCCCCTAAACGATGGACGTCATATTTGAATGACCCCTAAAAAGAAGGGAAAACGAGGAAGCCCTAGAGGAAGCCAGTGTCTTCGTTGGGATTTCATCCCTTCAAAAGAAGAATATTAAAGAATATTAAAGAAGTCCAAGGCATGTGCATCACATCTTCTGTGTGGTCCAATGACCACCAGTGATGGAATTACTCTCATCATGAAGCAATTCGCGAATGTAAAGCCAACACAAGGCTTACTCACGATTCCGAGAGTAAACAGTGTGTGAGTTTATTCGCACCCACCTGCTTCGTGAGTAAGAAGCAAAACAATAACAGAAACACTCGTGAAGAACTAGTGGAGGTGCGGGACGTGCATTTTATTGTGGTTATAATAGCAAATCCAGTGATTATCCAACATAAACTAATGCTTTATGCTTCATTGTTTCTGAAAAGCAGCACTGCCATTCGTTAAAATGCGTTTTTCGTCAAAATGCAAGAAACTCACGAAGCTTCACGAATCACATGCGAGTGCATGCCAGCTTCGTATACTCACGAATAAAGAAGTGCGAGTATTCTCGGGCCCCTGTTGTTCACGAGTATGTTTGTTTTGGTTTGTGTCTGCTCAGCTGCAATCTTCATCATTTTCCATCTCTGATGACCACCCGTATTTATACTACCTATAGGTAAACATAATGAATCATCTTGTACCGACTTTTCAAACCCTCACTGAAAAAATAAATCACATATCACATGGAAAATGTCCATTAGTTTGGCTATATATTGTGGATTTACCAGCTACTTGTATTCTACCGGTTACTTAAGAGCTGTTACAAAGTAGCCGTTTTCATATAAAAATAAACTTGATTGTCAAAAAATGAATGTCGCTGAGTAGCTAGTGGCAACGAGGAATAGCGCACACAATAAAAATGTTTAAAATCATTTTTAAGTTACTCTTTTTATAAAACGGCTACTTTGGAAGCCATACTAAAGCGACCGGTAGAATACAAGTAGCCGCCCGCATAAAGATTTACAGTTTGTCTTAATCTCCAAACAGTAAATGTCTTGTATCTGTTGTTGTTAATGTATGACAAATAGTTGCTTTTATGTCGCAGAATGTGAGGTGCAACCCAATCGACTATAAATTATGGTATATGCAATGCATACCGAGTGGTAACATTATATTATACTGTGCAAGTATTGTTGAATGATATGGAGATGGCAGTTCTCAAGTAATGGTGGCAATATTAACTCACCAAATTGCTTGTGCTTAGTCCGAGCAACACACTTACACACGTGCGGTTCACTATATGTTACTGATGTTTAACAATATGCCAAACAGTAGCATGCATCGCACTAAGGGGCGTTTGGCCAATCTAGCTGGCCATAAGTCATTTTTCAAAGTCGCTCGTATTGTGAAAATGTGTACTGAATATGACACATGGATAGTTGTGGAATAATGCCCTATACTCGAATATCCATCCAACAAACCTATACAAAGTCTGCTTTAGGTCAAAGCTAGGGTTGAGGAATTTTACAATTTTTGAGTAAAGTTTGTCTCTAGTTGTTTGAATATGTTTTCAGTTTTTTAACCGCAAAGTCAGTTTCAATAGACAAAATAAACCACAATTGTTGCAACGAGGTGATAAAACCATTCATGTTTTCAAAATTTGTATAGTTTCTTACTTTGGGGCTCCCTCATGTGAAAACAAGCAAAGAAACATCTGCAGTTTTTGATTGCTGGCGATTGCTGGGTCGAGACTTCCTAGACCACAAGCACTTACATCCTTTTTGAGCCTAATAGAAAATCCAGCTGCGTAAAAGTGCGTACTTTTGAGTAATCAACGTTTTTATGAATGAAAGCTATTGAAGAAATTGTAATTTCAGGGGCATTGCATACTTTAAGGCGTATTACAGTCTTTGGGGATAGCCGTCTGATTTTTCAAATTTAGTTCTATTTCATCAGAACCCATTCAGTTAAGCGTTTGAAGGGCATATTTTGATTCTATTTTGTTTGATTTACCAAAAATAAATGTCAATTAATTGAAAAATTGTTTAAAATGGGGTTGTAGAACAGGTTGAAACTGTTAACAAAGCAAACACATCTACGAATTTAACGTTTGGCTTAAAAACTCTAAGTTAACTTCTTTTCCATCGAAATAATTTTAAGATGGAGTTCTTTACATATAATTTTTGATCCTCGTATACATTTTGCTGAAGTGATCGTTGAAATGATAGTTATTACGTAAAGTATGTAATGCTTCACGAGTTATCAAAGTAATCGTAATATAAGGTGACATTGATCATACCTATCAACTTTTACCAACGACCATTGCATAAAAGTGAAAGTTACACGTTTCATATTATTAAAATAAGTATTGGTTTACTCAGTGCAGATTGAACTAATGCAAGAATCTATCAATATTTTTCTTGTGTTTTTAAATGAGAAACGTATTCAATAAACAATGTTCGTTTATGTAAAAAATACCCTGACAAGTAAAATGCAGCTTCCCTAAATTCGAATTTATTGTCAAAATTCTTACATGTGATGTACTTTTGGAGTTATTTGATAAATAAAATTCTCTAAACCGTGATTTACGCCTAAAGGTAGGCAATTTCATATGAAAGTGAAAGACTTCCTTTAATATATCATTTATTTAATTGAATAGGGTATTTGTAACAGTGTGAATCATGCAAATTGCATTCAAATGTCGTTTATGTAGCGTTTCAATGCTAATTGCGAATTAGATATGTGAAAATCCCCTAAAAATAATATTGGCCAGCTAGATTGGCCAAACGCCCCTTAGTGCATCGGTATTTATGAACCAATGAAAATTGGCTGATGGCTGTAATGACAACTTTCAAAACCAAAAAAAAACAACCAGCAGCAGCAGTTAACGTACTAGAAAGTGGTAAGTATTTTATCTAACGGAGAAATTGTATCTACCCAACCTACAATGTATCTTTTCTCCTCGTAGTAGGAAATGGTTTCCACCCGGAGGTGTTAGCGGTCGTTCTTGTCGGTGGCCTGCAGTTCAAAATTTCAATGCCGCTGAAACAAAACAACAATCTCGCGGATCATCCGGACGGCTCGGCAATGAGGGATGGAGTGCACCGTCCACCCCCAGTGAGTATTTTGTACCACCAGCAAGGCTCTGGTGTTTCTACAGTTGAACAGTGAACTGAAAATTGTCTATATTTCTTCTGTAGGCATATCCTTATGCGCGGTTGCGCTTCCAACACTAGGGCAATCAAGTGTGGATTGAATTTCCCTTGATTCGATCCCCGCAATTTTCTTCCAAGCCAGCGGCTGAAGTTTTTCGGGCATTTCGTGACTTTCCCAGAATCCTGCTGACAACGGTGCGCAAGTTTTAAGCTGGAGCAGAAAACAAAATGTTATTGCATATAGGATGGTGTTGTCTATTACGGTGAAATTAATAAAAGTTATTGTTTCATTAATTCTTATTGAGTTCGTTTCTCTCTTCATAACTTTATGTATGCAATAAGGAATGCAGGTATTCTACTATGGAGTACTATAAATTACTTGTTATACATACAGTATTCATTTTTCTTTTAAATTTATAGTTAAACTGTTCCGCAACCATTTGCTATGCAATGAATTGTCCGAAAATCTGGATAATATATCGACCATATTCTTTACTGTATTGCGAAAAATTTGTTCGAGAAAATGAGCGATTTTTTATAGTAACCTATCTTAACCGCCTATTCCACATACTGTAATTTGGCGGCTTACCATTTGTGAAACGGGCAAATGTATACGTGGTATGGTTATCTTACTGTTATCTGGGATAGTTTAAGATATGGTTAAATGACAATTGCTAATAGTCATCAACAGTATGAGAAACGCTGCATTTACAGTTAGTGATTATGCGGGCGGTAAATCCACAATAACTGTTATTGGATTTTCCGATGAAAATTTCTTTGTAAATTTCACATAAAATCAATACGGTATATGGAAAACATTAGGAAATCACATAACTTCTATTGGAAAATCACGTAACTTTGCAAAATCTATGTGATATTCCCATATAATTCAATGGATACGCGTATGGAAACAGTCCATGTGAAAATCAGATGAAAACAATGTGAAAACTTTTTTCAGTGCTCTAAGCAGAATACCCTCTTCGAATGAGTGTAATCAGTTTCATACCTTTGAACTCCGCCCTATTTTGCTTATCCTTTGACAGATATGCGTATTTCGACTACCACTTGTAATCTTCCTCAGTGTCAATTATCCGCACACAGATGTATCTTTAAAATTCTTCTTTCGAAGGATATAAAAGTTGCGACGAGGATCAAGGAACGTGTTGTTCTTTTGTGGCGGAATTGTCATATGTTTTGGTGTATGGATTTGGGGAACGTCCATAAATTACGTCACGCGAAAATTGACCATTTTCAACCCCCCTCCAACCTACGTCACACTTTTTGCATGAGACCTCTGAAATTTGTGTATGGGTTGTCACACTTTGCTCAACCCCCCTCCCCCTAAAAGCGAGACGTTATTAATGGACGTTCCCTTGTGTTATTTATACTTTTTTGGTAAAGCTGCCGATGTTGGGAAAGCGAAATTGTCTTTTTTGTTTTTGTACTCTCTAGAATAAAAACTCTTATTTTTAGTTAACACCCATGCCTCACAGGGACTGTGTTGGAAACACACATTTTTTAAAATTTCTCGTTTGCTCACATTTTTGCAAAATATCAATATTTTTCGGTATTTGAAGGTTGTTTACAAACCTAGTGAGGCTGCCATATCGAAATATTGCAAAATACATGCTCATGTGAGCGTACGAGCAATTTTAAAAAATGTGTGCCCAACTAACAATTGCAAGTCACAAACAGGCAAGCTTGCTGAATTGTTGCTTGATAATGGTAATGATAGCTGAACTAAAATAATGCTCTACACATTACTGTTTAAATGATTTTTCAATCGAGAAAGTAGTCAATGTTCGACTTTCCTCATCGGTATCAGCAATGATGAATTAAAACACTTTTCAAAAGTTTAACAAGAAATTTATTCGACAAGCATTGATTCCTTTTCAAAAGAGTTTAACAAAACATTCGTCTGCATCTTATTAAGCTGATGTATCGATAAGCATATTGTTTGGAGCTGGTTCTCCGGACTTGTGGGGACACTCGCGACGAAGTAGTGGTCTTCGGATGTGTAATAAGTATCGGACTTATTAAGAAAAACACCCGAACTTCCTACGAAATATTTTATTTCGATCCGCTGTACACGCTGTCTTGGTCACAACTGCCTAACTACATACAACTGAACATTCTAGAATGACTTAACAGTTCTTCTACAAGTGTTGCCAGATTTGATAAAACTAAAACCTATTAAACGCTTTCTCTTTTTTTTATGTAGCTCAAAAACTCACTTAACCTAATCTATTTAAATGTCAAGCCTATTTGGGGGCCGAACAACACGTCCACTACGCGTTTTGTAGGGTACACTACGTGAAGTATCATCTGAATCTGATTCAGACATAGCATTGGATAGATCAACGTCAATGGGTGACTCGGAATCACTTGCTGTATAGAAGCTTTCAGGATCAGCTTCTAGGGATAGCGATGTATCAGGTGACTGTGGTTCTGATCTTTCACCTTCCTGGAAGTCGAGATTAACCTCGAGATTAACAGGAGGTGGCTGATCTGGAGTGGAACGGCTAACACACAAATATGAGGGAACAATCACTCTAGCTGGTCGATCAGGACGATTCAAATATTTTGCAATGTGATCCTCATAATCCAACTCATTAGCGTTAGGACCTCCGTTTCGTGTTTTTGCAATGAACCGTCTATTTCGTCGGAAGTGATTTCCAAACCCATCCCTAACAACGTATGATCGACTGTTAACAATACGTACAATTTGACCGTAGTGCCACTCTTTGCCGTTCTTTTTAAAAATCACGCTGTCACCAATATTCAGGACTGGCAATGGTTTAGATGAACGATCACAGTAGTGCTTCTGGTACCGGCGCTTACGTTCCATCATTTCCGTAACACGGTTTTCTTCCAAGTTGTTACGCAAAAGCAGGCCACTGGACGTTGGTAGCCGAGTTTTAAGTTGACGACCGAAAAACAACTGACACGGAGAGACACCCATACTGGCTACAGGAGTAGAGTTGTATTCGAGCAAGCGATACCGGAAAGACTTTACATCACCCGCTTCATAGGACCTTTTAAGAATATTTTTGGCGATTGCTACCCCTTTTTCTGCTAGCCCATTGCTTTGAGGGTATCGAGGGCTCGAGAACACAAACTCAATGTTGCACTCATTAGCATAGGAATCAAAGGCAGACGAGTTGAAAGGGACATTGTCACACCTTATTTGCGTGGGATAACCGTAATCACAAAAGACTCGATCAAGGACGTCTATCACATGACGGGCAGATTTCTCACTCAGTTGTCTTGATATTACATACCCTGAGTAAGCATCTATGATCACCACATGGTCATGCCCAGCATACTCATACAGATGAATGCCAACACGCTGAAACGGGTAACAAGGAGGAGAATCTTGATGGAGAGGCTCTTTTTGAATATTACGCGTAAACTTTTCACACACAGTACATTCCTTTACTAGCTCCGAAATATCATTCGACATCCCTGGCCAAAAGAACTGGGCTCGTGCACGAGCAAGCGTTTTCTCCATTCCCAAATGAGGTGCATGCAACCACTTAGATATTGTGGACTGCAGCAATGTCGGAACAACCAAACGGTGCTCCTTGAACAGTAGTCCGTTTTCGTAATGAAGTAAGTGACGATGTTTGTAGAATAACTGCCCAAGATCATCCAATTGGTGGTAACCTGGCCAGCCATGCTCAACGTAACCAATGATGCGACGATATCGCTCGTCTTTGTCCAATGTTTCCACATAAAGCTTGTAATTATCAGGGGATAGGCAAACACTACGAGATAATGTGTGAATCATACCGGACAACTCCTCGCACAAGTCCTTGTCACTACCCGAGCAGAAGAGAATACCTAACGAATACCATATCAATACCAAGCTGTGCTCTAATACCTAAAACTGTTATTGCGATGTTATCATATGAAATGCTATGAGAGCATCACAATAACAACGTAAGGTATTAAAACAGAGGATGGTATTGATATGGTATTTGTTGATTAACAGTGTTAGTAAGTAAAGAACAAGTTCTGATATAACACGAAATGTTCTAAAAACCTTTGAAAAACATCTAGAATAATCATTGCAAGAAGCGTTGAATTAATTTTTGGAGAAATTTGAGCTCGAAATGATCGTGAATAAATTGATGGAAGATTCCAAAAATCGTTAAATAAATTTCTAAAGGAATCCTCGAAGGAATTTCTTGGGTTAACCTAGGAAAAAATGCTGGGGTTAAAGGAATACTTTCTAAAAGTATCTCTGAAGGAGTTCCTCGTAGAGGAAACTTCGAGAGAACCTCCCTTAAAGGAATTTCCTAATATTTCCGATTTTTTTACAAAGGAATCGTCGAATAGAATCTCTTTGGAATCTGTCCCAGTCAGGATTTATCGTAAAGAAGAAATCCTTGTTTATAGGATTTTCAATTGGAAGTTTACTAAATGCAGAATACAAATAATGTCTCGACTTCAAATATTAGACCTTAAGGCTTGTTGAGCATAGTGTAACTCATTGTACTTGCCACTGCATTGACACTTTAGTCGAATCGTAACAGGCACAGAAGTTGCATCAAATGGTTAACATGACAAAAAGCTTACAACTTAATATTCAAGTTGAAGAATCTGACCAAGTTTCAGTTGGAGCGTAGCACAGTGGAGGAGCTGAAACATGTTTTTACCACAGACCTCCTCTTATATCTTGTTGTAGTTGTTGGGTTTTTCCGTTTATGGCTTGAGGTACAGTGTCCTCTTATATCTGTTTCGCTATTGGTGTTGACTCCACTCAATCGGTGTATCCGATGATTACTTTTTGGCTCAGATTCGCTTGGTCAGTCACTTCTTTCAAATTGTATATCCATGATGAATCGGCGAAAGAAGTTACGTGATGTTACTATCGAAAGTTGTCAGTGCGATTAGTGAACCTACACTACTGTCGATACAAAGTAGATGAAGTTAACGTCGAATGATCGGCCGAACGTCAAAACGGCTACGTGTTTTACAATATCTCTAGGACAGCGGGGCAGCGCAGACGTCAACCACGAATAAATGTGCCGTAGTCCACATGAATTTGACATGTTTGGGAAATTGACACTTTTGGGCACTCTGACAGATCTGGGATGTGTACGACTTTTGTGAATTAGTCATTACCATAAGTTATTACTTGAGTAAAACGTGTAAAACTAGCAAAAGGTTACCAAAATTTTGGCGTGCAATCGTTCGAAATTACACGACAACTCGAAGATAGCAAATAAATCAGTAAGAAATTGTGTAACGCATCAATTTTCAGCACAAACAATTTTGAACGTGTTTTTGTTGTGAGCTACGGTGATTTTGCCTTTTGCTGGCCCCCTGGATAAGACCCATAAGAAAATGTACAATTTGGAAAAGGCAAGTCAGGCTACATGCAGTGATTATTAAATCCGCATGTATCACAGATTCAAATTAGCAGGTACGTAATTTAAAATTGGATTCTAAAACATTCCCCAGAACACTGTTTTCTCGAAAACTGCGAGTTGTTGACAAGAAGTGCGCTTAAATCTGCTGAGTATTTCCGTTGTGGGCCCATATTCAGAAAACTTAAACAATTTTCACTAAACATGTTACCAAAATTGAGATGACACTTTATAGAGCACACTTTAATAGAGCGATAAAAGATTATCCAAAAATTACGCAGTATTCGGGGGGGAGTATGGGGTCTGGTAAATTTGTAATAATGGAACGGAGAGGTTCTGCAAATGGGGATTTCGTTCTCAAACTTTTAGCAAAATGTCTTACTTTTCATGAATTAAATACAATATTATGTCATTGGTCTTGTTTCAGCTTGATGTAGCCTCTCCATTTGCCGACTACAGTTTTACACAATGTCAATTTCAAAGTTTTGGAGGAAAGGGTCTTGTGTATTGTTACGTATTATCAAAAGGGGTTACAGATCCCTGTATATCGGAATGCTACGAGGAGAGAAGAAGAGTGCAACTGAGCTGATATTTTTACGGTTTTATCCAAATCTCTAAATTTTGTATGACTAATATCAAATACTTGTTATTTTGGACAACATTTTCATCTTGGCAAGTGTTAATTTGAATTTTAAAGCGAATTTTAAAGATAGCCTATCAATGTTATCCATACACCATCACAGTTTGGAAGAAGGAAACTGATGATGACTCAACATAACACATGCTGTATTGGATCGCAGTCAGCCTATCAAAATTGGCAATTTGCCTACCATTGATAGTGACAGAGCGCAACTCTGCTCAAAGGTCTTTACTCAGGGATCTTCTACCGTTTGCAAGTTCGTCCTGAAATGTTTCAAGAAGAAATGTTCAATAGTGGAAGTATTAACGTGTTCATTCCTTTTCAAGCCGCATGTTTAAATCCAAGTGGTTTAATACTACTCGAATGGACTTGCTCTTTCTGGCATAACATCCCCTCTGGGGCAATACCTGATCACCAGCGTATTATTCCACGGACACTTTCGCAGTTATTAATTGAGAGCTTTCAAGTGTTTTTATTACTAGTGGTGGTTGCATTTACGCCCAAAGATACTGTTATGGTGAAACAGGGCTGCCCAAACGTTTTCTCGTGTTTCCAACATGTTTTGTCCGTGTGGTCGCAAAAATGGTCAGATCGCAAAAATGCTAGCATCAAATTAAAGCTAGATGATGGAGCTAAGGAATATAGTGTCATACTTTTTATTGTACGTGACTGGTGAAAAAATCCCTTGATAGTGTTGAAAAGCTGTTGATTATAAGAAAAATGGAATTAAACTTATTTTTAAGACAAAAGCTGTATAATAAAAGTTTTATATACGCGTATACGTCTAGTTTATCTTCAAAAAAATACCTCTTAGAGAACAGACTTTATGATCGGAAGAATGCGAGTAACTTCAACAACAACAAATGCATGAGAGTTACCTACCACGTGAAAATCCATCGCCCAGTTCACACTACCCCCACCTGGTGGAAATGTTTCACGAAATACTGCGATGTGCAATATCGTCATCAGAAGGCGCTAGTGTGAAACGTCAAACGCAAAGAAAAATGATGGGCACTCTTCTGGTTATGGAAGCCACAACCAAGATTCAAAATGATCGTTAAAGGCGTGGTCAATGAAAATTTCGTCAGTGTTACGTTTGTTTGTCTGTATACATACCATGACAATGCTCACGAAAAAGCAAAAAAAAAAATACTACCGCTATGGATATTAAATAGTAAATTTTTTCTTCAGCCAAGCAAACAACACCAAACTAGTCAGTTAAAACTAATAAGTGATTTTGTTTATTATAATCTAACGAACAACATGAACAGTCGCTTTCTCAAAGGTCTTCAACTCAACTCTCTCTTGTAGACCGTTTGATGAAAAAAAATGATCAAAGGAGTTACGAAATCTCACCGAAAGCACCATAGATAATCTGAAAGAGACTGGTTATGCCCAAATTGAATCCAAATTTACGCATTTGCACGTCCTGCCGTCTAGACTTTGACAAACGAGCCATCTGTATATCATCGGTAAAGCAGGGCGTAGGAAGTTCGAAAACGACAACAACTGAGAAATTGCCAGAAGTGCTAAGTGCAGAGAGTCATGTCACCGTACCATCAGCGACATCAGTTTGAACAATTAATCACGCCCCTTTTCAAAAATGCTTTGATATATACTTCAACATCTATACCCATTTCAATATTTTTAACGTTGCAAAACACGCTTTCAACATTCATTTTGAAGAAGAGGGAAAACTTGTCCTCAAATGTAACAGCAAATAATGAATAAACGACTAATGCGCGGAGGGCGTGATAAAATCGGAACATTACTGTACATATAATATACATAATACATAATAAAAACAGCTTGTTTTACTCACGCAAGGCCATTAACAATAAAATCAGCATCAAGCTGCGATTTCCGGCCGAAATAAAGGCAGGAACAAATCTCATTTTCTTCTTTTGTCACAGCGCTCGTTGACTCGTTAAGGGGGAGGATGATAAATAATAAATGTATTCGATGGAAAAATATCCAAACAATTAGGCAACATAGATAAACTCATCGGATTTATTAAGAAAGTTTCTGTGGAACTCGAATTACACCTTAAATTTGTTGATTTTCTTGAACATTTTATTTGTGCCCCCCCTCAAAATGTTGAATTCCGACCAAAATTTTCCGAGGGGGCGGTGACATAAGAGAAAATCGAAATTTGTATTAGCCTAATTTACACTAAAAAAAAATTATAACTAAATGTGAAAATTGTGAAATGTTTGAATTGTCATAACTTTTTTGTTTATTAGTTTATCATCACCAAATTTTTATGGTAGATTGCTAATACAATGGACCGTTTTCCCTAAAAAAATTGCGTTGGTAAAAAGATAGGGTTTTGAAATATTTGAGTTTTTGTGACAAAAATGATATTTTTGAATGTTAAAAAAGATTTTTTTTCACAGTGTATATTTTCTTAGGAATCACCATTTAGTTATCTAACTTTGCTGAACAATAAAATCAGCATCAAACTGCGATTTCTGACCGAAATAATTTACACAGAAAAAAATATTTACCAAATGTGAAAATTGTGAAATGTTTGAAATGTTATAACTTTTTTGTTTATTAGTTTACCATCACCAAATTTTTATGGTAGATTGCTAATACAATGGACCGTCTTCCCTAAAAAAATTGCGTTGGTAAAAAGATAGGGTTTTGAGATATTTGAGTTTTTGTGACAAAAATGATATTTTTAATGTTAAAAAAGATGTTTTTTTCACAGTGTATATTTTCATAGGAATCACCATTTAGTTATCTAACTTTGCTGAAAAATTCATAGCAATCGAACGAACCATTTTGGCTGTACAGATTTTTGAATATTATTGAACCATTTTCACATACACCCTTTCGAAAAGTTAGTCGTGATTCAAAATAAAAATTTGATATCGAAAAATGGCGATTTAGATGGAACTGAAAAACTGTGCAAAGTTTCAGTTCAATAGAAAATCATGAATTAAAAAATTTCCTTAATTTTGATGCTGTTGCTTGGAATCGCTCTAATGTTTTATCATGTTCTTCGAAAGTTTCTCCTGCTACCGCAACATCATCAAAGTACACCTCAACTCCTGGAATATCTCCGAATAATTGTACCATGCGTTTCTGAAAGAGTTCAGGTGCGCTACTTATTCCAAATGGAAGGCGGTTCCAACGGTATCGACCGAATGGAGTCATGAACGTTGTTAAATCCGAACTTTGACGATCCAGTTCCATTTGCCAAAAGCCATTTCGAAGGTCTAACACGGTGAATACACGTTTTCCTGACATACGACTAAGAAGATCTTCGGATTTCGGTATTAGAAAATGCTCTCTCCTGATGCACGCATTCAAAGGCTTTGGATCTAAACAGATACGCAGAGAACCGTTGGGTTTTTCGACAATTTGCATATTGTTCACCCAATCCGTAGGGTAATCGACAGGACTAATAATACCATGTTCCTCCATTGCCTCAAGTTCTTTCTTCAGACGATCATGCAAACTCATAGGAATTCGTTTTTTGTAGTGAAGCGATGGGATAGCGTTTTCTTTCAGTATAATTCTACAAGTACCTGGAAGCTTACCCAAACCTTCAAATACATCGGCATTAGATTCAATAAACCTTTCTCTCTCAGACGGAAATGTAATCGAAGACTCCAGACTGTTTAAACGCTCGATGAGACCAAAGGAAACACACGACTCAAGTCCGAGCAGAGGCTCAAATGAATCATCTACAACGAGGAAATCCGCTGTATGAGCCAGACCCTTGTCTTCATCCACACACTGTAGTGTAACGTGACCATGAATGTTGATTTCATTTGAGCTGTAGTCTACGACATTGAAAGATCTTTTATTCAAAAGCGGAATTTTCATACGGGTAACAACACTTAATGGAATACAGTTAACGTCAGCGCCGGTATCAAGCTTGAAGTTCACCGGCCAGTCCTGGATTAGATATCGCTTGGTCCATTTTTCACGAGCCTCCCCACTTGACGTTGCATTCGAATTTATTCTATAATTAGAGTTGGATCTACTAGAAAACCTACGTTTACGAATGTCATTCAAACCCACTTCACAAAAATTACCTGCATCTGCCCAGTTCACCATGTGCACATTAGTGTTGCTCGTTGTCTGCTTTGTGTCGTATTTAGACCCACCGGACGATCGCATTGTTCCACTGCCCTTGCTGCCTCCGGACTGGACACCGCTCTTGCTGTCATGTTTGGTTGTTCTGCAGTACCTTTTGAAGTGCCCTCGCCGTCCGCATCCATCGCAAACCACGTCGATCGCTGGACAGTAGCGCCGATGACGTCCATTGAACGGTTGACCACAATTGTAGCACGTCAGCGTCTTCAATGCGGCTACCTCACTTTCCCCATTCGTAGATTTATCGGTTACGTTGTGCACCTCCTTCCGTTCCAACAGCTGTTTATTCTCGGCGGCGGCTTCGTAAACTTTACACATTTTGATGATGTTCACAAGTGGCTCGTTCTTACCGTCCAGCAATTTGAGTTGCAGCTTCTTATCTTGGATGCCGAGGATAATCCGGTCTCGCAACATCCGATCCGCATACGAAGTTTGGCAGGCTTCACATTCGAACTCGCAGTACGCCAACTGTGTCCGGAGTGCTGTCTCGAATTCAGCAAAAGGTTGCTTCTCCTTCTGCACGATCAAATTGAACTTGAACGCCTCGACTGCCAGATTTTTCCGCGGGAGACAATAAGCGTCAAAAGCATCAATCACCTGTGCCAGTGTGCGTTGTTGTACTGCGCCTCCGCCAGCAACAGGAACCACACCGGCAGCGGGTTGGTTGTTTACTCCACCTACGGCTGCAGCTGCTGCTCCTCCCACTGGCTGGTTCACGACATTGCCGCCGGCAGCTCCTCCACCGAACATGCTTTCAACGTCACCATTGTTCGGGAATAACGTATTGTAGATTTCTACGCCATGTTCACCGACCAGCCACAAAAACGTTGCTATTTTATTCCTTTCCGTTTCACCAGTTTTGTTGTTTGCAATCATGTAGATGTTGAATTTCTGCTTCCATCGTGGCCACTCTTTCGACAAATTTGTGCAGTCCAAAGATTGTGGTAGACGATCCACACCACCTGCCATGTTTACAATTGTCGATTTGGCAGTTCGCTTCGGTCATCACAGTGTGAGTGTGATCGCGAATTCTGCAGTGTTCGTTTTCTCACTAAGCGCTCTTCTCTCACGTCTCACGTTGACCCCTCCGAATTTTCGAGAACCACACACACTAATCACCGATATGATTCGCGACTGTACATGTGTACCACGACTTTTTCCGCTTCTTTGCGACTTCGTACAAAGTCCACGCCAACTGCGACTACTGAATGTTCAAGATTTTCGCTTTTGCACCGTATTTTCACGACACTTTCCCCGATATTTCCACGTTTTCACGACCGGTCCTTTACTTCTGACACCATGTAATAAGTATCGGACTTATTAAGAAAAACACCCGAACTTCCTACGAAGTATTTTATTTCGATCCGCTGTACACGCTGTCTTGGTCACAACTGCCTAACTACATACAACTGAACATTCTAGAATGACTTAACAGTTCTTCTACAAGTGTTGCCAGATTTGATAAAACTAAAACCTATTACAGGATGTGGTTTTACCACGGAACTAAAACGCGACGAGGTTAGGGTACAAACACGTGATACGCGCGACTGGTACACGCAACCCAATGAGAGTATAATAAAGGTGTGGAAGAAGATACTTCGTGTGCGTGCGATCCGTGTTTGGTGCAAAACATTTCACTACTACAAGCAAAGTGAGCTCCCATAAGAACGCGTGTCAAATAGTGACGTCACTATTTGTGTTTACATTTTTCTTTGCTTATTAACACATAGCCATCTCTTCTTCTTCCTCACCTGTAATCTCGCCTGTAATATACTCTCATTGCACGCAACCATCCCCCCCCCCCCGTAACTTGACAGATGAGCTCAGTTTCGCGTACCTACTTGCAAATAGCAGATGTCGCTACTGTTCGTAAACAACGGGTCCATCCTTCACTGATGCAACAATTTTTGTCCATGCGAAAACATCTTTCTGTTTCGTGGTGAGTGGACGCCAACAAGAGGCTAGCGTTTCGTATAAAAAGGACGTATTCAACAGAAGCGCAAAAACTAATGTTCATTAAATTGAAATTATTTTAATTTTTCTTTTTGTTGTTGTAAGAAATGTAATAAGAGCACATGTTTAAACGGTCTTCCATATTAATTGGTGACTGCGTATGCTAGATCAAACCGAAGATCAGACTCGAAAACAAAACATCTGCAAATGATTGTTTTTAACTTCCATTTTGACTTGGCCACCAGATATGTAGCTGTAAAATGTTGGCATAAGTAACCTAATTTATTACTTGCTGGTGCTTAATAACCGCACTAGAAAAAAAAACATGAGTTTCTTACTAATTTTATGAAAGCCGATTACTTTGCCTTTACTTGTTTTATAGATATAATTTTAGCTTCTAGTAAACAAATTCATTATGCCGCACTTAATTTGCATTTATCTACCACAAAAAAGCGTAAACAACAAATAAAGGTTTCTGTTTAATGTTTTAATATTTTTTGTTCGGTTTGTTATTGTCGGTTTTCGTCCTTTTCAAAAGTAGTGCTTGCCGGTTTGAATCTGACAGTACCACCCGGACCAAAATTTTTAGGTACGCTGACGTTGTTCGGCAGCTGTCAAGAAGCTCCCGGGTTGGGCACACGTTGCTTTATTACTCTTCTCTGCATCAAAGAGAATGAGCATCATTAGCGGAGCCAGCTTTTTCTTTTTTCTTACTCAATCTCCTAAACATGCAGGTAAATGAGCGAGACCAAAGAGGAGGCAAGCTGCCCCCTCTTTCATCTGTTTCTTTCTCGTGTATGTTTAGGAGAGTGAGTAAGAAAAAAGAAAATGCTGGCTCCGCTAATGATGAGCATCCTAACTTTGGTAGGGTAAGCTTAACAATTATAGACGATTCCTAACACATATGTTCCTGTACAATGTGCTTTTCACTTGTCGAATAAACGCCTTCAATACGTCATAGCACAGAGAAACAGACGTAACACTTGTAACAAATTTCATTAAAAAACATCGTCACGAAAACGTATTCGCCCAATGCTAAATGTACTGTGCTTGGCGGGACCGCCACTAGATTAAGTATTAAGTCTATGGCGGTAGTGAGCAAACGTCAAACAGGTGTAAAAACGATACCAGCGCTGCGAGTGGTCAATCGACCTACTACTGAATATTTGAATCAACCGTTAAAAAGGTGATCGATGGGAAGCGATGAGAGTGTGACGTCTGTTTCTCTGTGCCCAAAGCAAATCATAATCTTCCCATGACTCAATAATGATCACACATTCGATACAAGTTTTCTCACCGTGCGATAAAATACTGACAGCAAAATCAGAATGGAAAAGACGTGTTCTGGGCTGAACAACTGTTGAAGTATAAGGCGTTGTGCAGTTGATTACCATGTGCTGTGCTAATTCACCACTGCTGAACACAAGTTCGCTGCTGGTACTACCACGCCATTGACACGCCTATACCTATACCTAGCATGGAGTGACAGTAGTGACATTAGGGGCCCAATTTCGTTTGATCAGCACATTTTGGGCCCGTTTTAACAAAAGAGATGTTGACAACAATGCCTGTAAGTGGGTTGGGTACTACCCATAGAGCTATCACAGATAACAGACGTTTATGCTTATATTGGCAATGTGTGTAAAAATGCTCAACAGCCATTTTGTATGTAACGAGCAGCTGAAACTCATGTGGCAATCATTTAGAGATGGCGCAGTAATCGATAAACTACTAGTACACAGGGTTAAATATTTGTCCAAAAAGAAACCAATGCTCAAACATCTTGTTTGACTCGATCGAATTTTCATTAGTGTCAAACTGATGTTGTTTCTTGAGTTCTTTCCTTGTCAAATATTTGACCCTGTGTACTACTGGCCATAGTCAGTGATCGCTTTCAAGATTGCATGCACTACGCAATTTTACATTCAAGATTGTATTCGATCTTGAATGAAAGTGGAACTTTGAACTATTCTTGCATTCAAGTTAGATGTAATGTCGCAATCAGTTGAGTAGATGGCGGTAGTGAGCCAACGTATTGTCATCGCGGTTGAAACCCGAAGATTCCCCACACCCGACAATCGAATTTTCTCAAAATCCATACGTGAAACCTAACGTCGGACGTAGTGCGCTGGACAGCGGACCTGGCCCTCTATCCAGCGCACTGTGCCCGACGTACGTCCGACACACGGTTTAGGAGAAAAAACGACTTTCGTGTGTCAAAAATTCCGATTTTCAACTGCACGAACAATATATCGTTTTGAACATTTACACAGGATTCTGCGAAAAATTTGTACTACAGTCATGACCCGCTGGTTGGGGGCTTAATACTTGGGTGGCTTTTTAGTTGGGGCTCCGAGCTGCCAGCCAACTAAAAAGTACCTGGATGTCATAATTCAATGTCAAACTGAAAATGACAATCAATCTGTAATTCCGAGGGGCGAGCTAATGAGTTTTTGGTTTCTTAAACTTTACTGACATGTAATCGAAAAGAATTTCTATTTCATATTTCTTAAAAAAAAAAACAATATGAACAATTACTTCGAAACAAATGCAAAACATCGGCAATCTTTATTTTGTCGATCATTGAAAGCGTTTTGTGCTTGCATTTTGTTCCGGGTGGTTTCATAAACATCTATATTTTCACTTCATCGACTAAAAATGGATGAAAATAATTATTTATCGCATTGGCCATATGTATCTTGCAAAACGTATCAGTTTTGCTCTAAATGTAAAACAAATTGAAAAATTTTACTTTTTACTTCCAACCTAAACATGATTTAAAAAAAAAACAAAGTGCGCGCCCCTTGTGCTGCTGTCACTTCACCCAACTAGCGAATCGAATTCGTTGGTTGGGTGGAGGTTGTCGCTCAACGAGCGGGTTCCGACTGTAGCATAAACATCTGTTATCTGTGGAGCTACCCATAATGAAACAAAAAACTGGATCGAAAACTGCACTTGTTTTTTCTCCGTGTGCGATTCTTACAAAATTTACTCAAAGTTGGTTTGATTCTGTCCAGTGTGTACTATGGCAAATCGCCCATTTCTTGAGCTGTCAACAGACAGACAAAAACCAAAACACGCGATGTAACGAGGTAAATAAATATTACGATTTACAGAGTATCATCGTGTAACAAACGTTTTGTTCGGAAGTTCTGTATAATTCAAGCATAACTTTTCAATCCGACGTAACTCGAGAATGTAAACAAATCCGGGTTTACTGCTGCATGCATGATTCATGAAGCAAATTGAAGAATCCACATCACTGTTTGATGATTTATTGCTTAATTTGTTTAACTCAAGCATAATTTTTCAAATCGACGTATCTAACTTTTTCACTGATCTGAGTAAATTCATGGTCAATGTTGACGACCATTTCACTAAAATCAAGCATAATTTTTCAAATCGACGTATCTAACTTTTTCACTGATCTGAGTAAATTCATGGTCAATGTTGACGACCATTTCAAGCATAATTTTTCAAATCGACGTATCTAACTTTTTCACTGATCTGAGTAAATTCATGGTCAATGTTGACGACCATTTCACTAAAATAGTTTTTTTATAAAAAGACTTTTCATAAGTTTTTTCGTGCTTAACATCACCAGGGATATTGCACGCACTAGGTAAGGAACAAAATCTACTCATTCCATATCATTTTCACAATGAATTTAGACAAAAATACACATACACCGGGTTGGTTCGAGATACGTCATGCCAGATACGTCGCTTTTGTATGGTGCCAGTTTGGTGTATCTGTTACTTTTGATTTTGGCTAGATACGTCGTTTGGTTTTCTCATATATCAAAACGGTGTATCTATCAGTAAAGTTGTAAACATCAAAATAGTTAGATACGTCGTTTCGAAAAATATGCTTAGTTAAACAAATTAAGCAATAAATCATCAAACAGTGATGTGGATTCTTCAATTTGCTTCATGAATCATGCATGCAGCAGTAAACCCGGATTTGTTTACATTCTCGAGTTACGTCGGATTGAAAAGTTATGCTTGAACTAAGCATATTTTTCGAAACGACGTATCTAACTATTTTGATGTTTACAACTTTACTGATAGATACACCGTTTTGATATATGAGAAAACCAAACGACGTATCTAGCCAAAATCAAAAGTAACAGATACACCAAACTGGCACCATACAAAAGCGACGTATCTGGCATGACGTATCTCGAACCAACCCGGTGTATGTGTATTTTTGTCTAAATTCATTGTGAAAATGATATGGAATGAGTAGATTTTGTTCCTTACCTAGTGCGTGCAATATCCCTGGTGATGTTAAGCACGAAAAAACTTATGAAAAGTCTTTTTATAAAAAAACTATTTTAGTGAAATCAAGCATAACTTTTCAATCCGACGTAACTCGAGAATGTAAACAAATCCGGGTTTACTGCTGCATGCATGATTCATGAAGCAAATTGAAGAATCCACATCACTGTTTGATGATTTATTGCTTAATTTGTTTAACTAAGCATATTTTTCGAAACGACGTATCTAACTATTTTGATGTTTACAACTTTACTGATAGATACACCGTTTTGATATATGAGAAAACCAAACGACGTATCTAGCCAAAATCAAAAGTAACAGATACACCAAACTGGCACCATACAAAAGCGACGTATCTGGCATGACGTATCTCGAACCAACCCGGTGTATGTGTATTTTTGTCTAAATTCATTGTGAAAATGATATGGAATGAGTAGATTTTGTTCCTTACCTAGTGCGTGCAATATCCCTGGTGATGTTAAGCACGAAAAAACTTATGAAAAGTCTTTTTATAAAAAAACTATTTTAGTGAAATGGTCGTCAACATTGACCATGAATTTACTCAGATCAGTGAAAAAGTTAGATACGTCGATTTGAAAAATTATGCTTGAAATGGTCGTCAACATTGACCATGAATTTACTCAGATCAGTGAAAAAGTTAGATACGTCGATTTGAAAAATTATGCTTGAATTCAGTGTTTATTAATGCAAAAATCCTTAAAAATTGCACATTTTGTAAACCGTTCAGAAGAACCGCATAATGGCGCACATACCGGCAACATCGTTGGGCAGTAAAAGCAAGAAACATTTCCTCGGTGTTCCGGCTCCTCTAGGCTACGTCGCCGGTGTTGGTCGTGGGTAAGTTCGTGTTCCTAGTAAATACCACTTGATTTTGTATTCCATTGGTCTCATTGTTATTCTTTTCTTATTTCCTCAGTGCCACCGGTTTCACCACCCGATCGGATATTGGTCCTGCGCGAGATGCAAACGACGTTTCGTAAGTATCCGGCTGACTATACCTAATCGTTTTGCATGAATTCAAATGTGATAATTAACCGAATCCTTCATTCTAGCGATGACCGCCACGCCCCTCCGGCAGCAAAAAGAAAGAAAAAGGAAGAGGAAGAGGAGGACGACGAGGATTTAAACGATTCTAACTATGACGAGTTCAGCGGCTACAGTGGTTCACTGTTCTCGAAAGATCCCTACGACAAGGATGACGCCGAGGCGGATGCTATCTACGAAAGCATCGACAAACGTATGGACGAGAAGCGGAAGGAATACCGCGAGAAACGTTTGAAGGAGGATCTAGAGCGATATCGTCAGGAGCGACCGAAGATTCAACAGCAGTTTTCCGACTTGAAGCGTAACTTGATTGCGGTAAGCGAGGACGAGTGGGCCAATTTGCCAGAGGTAGGAGACAGTCGAAATAAGAAGCAACGCAATCCGAGAGCAGAGAAGTTCACTCCTCTACCAGACAGCGTTCTGTCGAGGAATTTAGGCGGCGAAACAGCTAGCACGATTGACGGCAGATCGGGGTTGGCATCGATGATACCGGGTGTTTCGACGCCGGGAATGCTCACTCCTAGCGGGGACTTGGATTTGCGCAAAATCGGCCAGGCGAGGAACACGCTGATGAACGTCAAGTTGTCGCAAGTATCGGATTCGGTTGCCGGCCAGACCGTGGTTGATCCGAAGGGATATCTTACGGATCTTCAGAGTATGATTCCCACTTATGGAGGAGATATTAACGATATCAAGAAGGCACGATTGCTGTTGAAGAGCGTTCGTGAGACAAACCCGAACCATCCACCGGCGTGGATTGCCAGTGCTCGGTTGGAAGAAGTCACCGGAAAAGTCCAAATGGCACGTAATTTGATTATGCGAGGCTGCGAAGTGAATCCTTTGAGTGAAGATCTTTGGTTGGAAGCGGCACGTCTACAGCCTCCGGACACTGCCAAAGGCGTGATCGCTCAAGCTGCTCGACATATTCCGACATCGGTGAGGATCTGGATAAAGGCAGCCGATTTGGAAACTGAAGTGAAAGCTAGGAGACGTGTTTTTCGCAAGGCTTTGGAGCACATTCCAAATTCTGTACGGTTGTGGAAGGCCGCCGTGGAATTGGAGAACCCTGAGGATGCTAAAATTTTGCTTTCAAGAGCGGTGGAGTGTTGCAACACGAGTGTCGAGTTATGGCTGGCCTTGGCTCGTTTGGAAACGTATGAAAATGCTCGTAAAGTGCTGAATAAAGCACGTGAAAATATTCCAACCGATAGGCAAATCTGGACCACGGCTGCCAAATTGGAGGAAGCCAACGGCAATATTCACATGGTGGAGAAAATTGTCGACCGAGCCCTGAGTTCGCTCAGTGCCAATGGAGTTGAAATCAACAGAGATCAGTGGTTACAGGAAGCCATGGAAGCGGAGAAATCCGGAGCTATCAAATGTTGTCAAGCGATCGTCAAAGCAGTTATTTCGGTTGGAGTGGAAGAAGAAGATCGCAAACAAACATGGATCGATGATGCCGATCACTGCGCCAAAGAAGGCGCATTCGAATGTGCTCGAGCTGTGTACAACTTCGCCCTGTCTGAGTTCCCATCGAAAAAGAGCATCTGGCTACGTGCGGCATATTTTGAGAAAAACCATGGATCACGTGAAAGCCTGGAAGCACTGCTGCAGAAAGCAGTTGCCCATTGTCCAAAATCGGAAGTCCTCTGGCTTATGGGAGCCAAATCAAAATGGCTTGCAGGCGATGTTCCAGCTGCCCGTGGAATTCTGTCACTTGCTTTCCAAGCAAATCCCAACTCGGAGGATATTTGGCTTGCCGCTGTGAAGCTAGAATCAGAAAATTCCGAGTTTGAACGTGCACGCCGTTTGCTGGCCAAGGCAAGAGCTTCTGCGCCCACTCCTAGGGTAATGATGAAGTCGGCGAAACTAGAATGGGCGCTCAACAACCTTGAAGATGCACTCAGCCTGTTGGATGACGCCGTTAAGGTGTTCCCCGATTTCGCAAAGCTCTGGATGATGAAAGGCCAAATTGAAGAGCAGAGAAACCTTCTCGAGCGAGCAGTCGACTCGTACAATTCCGGACTTAAAAAATGTCCCAACTCAATACCACTTTGGCTGCTTCTCTCATCCCTGGAGGAAAAAAGAAAACTTCTCACCAAAGCTCGATCCGTGCTGGAACGAGGTCGATTGAAAAACCCGAAAAATCCAATCCTCTGGCTGGCAGCTATCCGAATCGAGATTCACGGCGGCTTCAAGGACATGGCCAATACCCTTATGGCACGCGCCCTGCAAGACTGCCCGAACGCCGGTGAGCTTTGGGCTGAGGCCATCTTCCTAGAACCACGCCCTCAGCGGAAAACCAAATCCGTTGACGCACTCAAAAAATGTGAACACGACCCACACGTGCTGCTGGCGGTTTCCAAACTGTTCTGGAGCGAACGGAAGATTCAAAAGTGCCGCGATTGGTTCAACAGAACGGTGAGTTGAAAATTATTTAGATAAGTTATATAATTTTTTTTTTTTTCTTCATTAAAGTGGCTTTTTGCCCGAGGCGAGTTCGTCCAGCATAGTGACATTTTTTTTTCAAAACTTGTTTTCAATACAATAATGCTTCGCTGGGTTTCGGGCCATTGTCCGTGTGAACCGTTGTCCTCCCGCACGAGTTAGAGCAGTTCGGGCTCATTTTAGATCGCACTGTACAAGCCAGCTTCCCTAAGGAAAGTTAGGAGGACCGTTTCGCTGTCTCGTTCATTCTGTAGAGCTGTTCTGAGTTATATAATGCATTTAGAATCAAGAATGATACATTTAGCTGTTAGGTATTTGAGATTGAGAGTCTCACACTGTTCATAAAAACTATGAGAACTTATTGATTGTTTTAGAACTTCAGGTTTAAAATAGATGATCAATCAACGAAAACAAAATAAAAAGATTCATAATCAAATACCTGAATTAAAGAGAATTGGCGAATCTAGACCCAACACTTACACTAATGATTCACATCTTAATTCGGAATGTCTAAATATATTGTTGGTATGGGATAAACCATATTGATATATGTTTTGGGACGGATTTTAGTAGTTTCTGATGTATTTTTTTGCCAAGTTTTTTTTTTCGGCAAATAATCAGTCTGATAATCTGAAATGGTGGAGCGGACCTGGTGTGATGGTTAGAACACTTGACTATCACGCCGAGGTCCTGAGTCGAATCGCACTCCCGACAAACGCGCAAAGTGTGAGTTCTTCCTTCGGAAGGGAAGTAAAGCGTGGGTCCTCCGGTTGTCCTTCCGGAATACATCATAGAATTCCACCACGAAGTCCTCAAGATTACACCAGGAATTAATATCCATTCATACTTCCAAGAACTTCACAATAATTTCTCTAGAGTTTCTTGTAAAAACTGTTTCAGAATTGTTTCCAGCATTTACTCCAGATATTCATCCAAGATTTTTTTTTTCAGATAACCCTCAAACAGTTTTTTAACAGATTCCTTCAGGTATTCTTCCTGAGGATTTCCCAGGAATGCCATTCGAGATTCCTTCAGAAGTTCTTCCAGGAATGCCTCTAGTATTCCCACCTCGAAG
The DNA here is from genome assembly GCF_035046485.1 of Aedes albopictus. Lineage (NCBI taxonomy): Eukaryota > Metazoa > Arthropoda > Insecta > Diptera > Culicidae > Aedes > Aedes albopictus. Next base: position 321,991,366 of record NC_085137.1, read on the forward strand.
TCCTACTACAGGAGTTCTCCAAATGTTATACCAGGAATTCTTCCAGGAGTTTTTTCATAAATACTTGTAGGAATTCCTCCAAAAATTTTCTTAGGACATGGAGTTTTTCGAGTATTACACCATAATTCTTTTGGGATTTTCTCCTTGAATTCATCTGAAGTATCCTCTACGAAATGCTTCAGATATTTATGCAAAAATTGCTCCATAGATTTGTAAGGAGGATCTTGTGGGGGCCACCAAATTCCCAGCTTCAGCGCCAGACGATGGTATCGTCTGCCAGGAATTGCGGATCTAATTGCCCAGCTAGCTGTTGTTTCAAGCCCACAACAAGATCAACCGGTTGCATCAAAACCCCAATTAACTCAGTAGACCGAATCACCTAAAGCCCAATTCAACTTCAAGAACTTTCTTATTAAGTAGTTAAAAGATCTCGTTCATAGTTAGAAATAAGCGTTAAAGTTTATTGAAGAAGCAACAAATTGTGTTCTAGCAATAGGAAGCAATCAGTGAAGTACTAGGTTGAAAGCTGAGAGAGAGGAGACAGCTCACTGACAGCCACGATGTTTACATTTCTTCTTCTTACTTGTTTGTACAACTTTGGGCGCCGCACAATGGTTTGAAAATATTAAATTGGTCAAAAATGATTTTCATATTGAGTTCGCTGCTGCAAACCATGAACAATTAATGGATTCGTTGCGCTGGTTTGGGAAAACTGACCATCATTATTTTATCTTTTTTAATTACAAAAAAACGGAGCCGTATTTTAAAAAGAAGTTTTGGAAATTTGACCACCTTACACCATCAATGTGCGATTTTCAGTTGGGTTCGCGGTGACAGTTTGTGACAGGTCCTCCTTGACATTAAGTAGCACGCAATCGAAGCCAGCTGTCTCCTCTCTCTCAGGTTGAAAGTAGTGAGCTGGATTTTTGTATGGTGAGATGATCAGTTCTCCGTTTCTGCAATAAAATGGTGCAAACAGCTTGGGTTATATGATTTCTTGCCTAATTTGATGCTGTTTGAGCAAAAGTTTGGGTAACTGCGTTGTTGTATTATTTATTTCTTGCAACTTCAACAACACAGTTACCCAAACTTTTGCTCAAACAGCATCAAATTAGGCAAGGAATCATATAACCCACGCTGTTTGCACCATTTCATTGCAAAAACGGAGAACTGATCATCTCACCATACAAAAATCCAGCTCACTACTTTCAATCTAGTACTTCACTGATTGCTTCCTATTTGGGGATAAATCGCAACTACTTTCTAGGTTGCATTACGAGAACAAAATTTATTATAAAAAATTTAATTTATTCCAAGGGTGTTTCATTTCCAATTTGTTCCTAACAGGCCTATGAGCGCTTTTGGGTTCTCTGAGAACATTAAAAAAAAAGATCTTGGATCTCTGGCCCTACTGTGACGTCACTCCTGATTGATAGTGTGTAATCTCTTATTGAGTAGATTAGAAAATCAGTGAGAGGGTAATACAAGCATGGTTGGGTATAATAGTACTTGTTCGAAGCGTGATGTATCCATACAAGGCGATAGGAGTACTTACAGGTTCAGTAGTGGTTACCTATGCCACTCGGGGGTAGTCGCGAGCTCTCAGGTAGCGATCCGATGGCATGCGATCGCTCCAGGTTGTTGTGAAGGCCGGGCACGGCCGATCCTAGCACCAGCAAACTTCTAGGACGTCGGTATACGAGCACCACCGAGCAGTCCTTCGGGTCGACGCCCAGCACGTATAGGGGTTCGGCGACGACGATGGTTACGAGCCGTGGGGACGCTCCTTCCAACGGCGAGGAAGGCTCGTCGTTGCTCTCGGAGAGATCGTGGATGCTGTGTGACTAGGCTTGGTTGTAGTAGGTGGGTTTCGGGCAAAGGCGATGTGAGGCGGGAAGCACGTGAGTCGGGGGGGTAACCTCGCTGGCGTGGCGATCCTTTTCCTTCTAGACCACTCGCTGAACCTCCTGGGAGGAGCGTTAGAATGCGAGGCCGAGATTTTTACCGCTGGCCGACGCTCTCCAGGTGGACTATCGCGGCGCGCAGCCACAAGGCTATAGTGCGCACCTGGGCAGGTTCCCAATGCTTCCGTCACTAGCCCTCAAATGTTTCGGATTCGACGAACGAGCGATGCCGATCCGATGCCTATCCGACACCAACCCCAAAGACGTCGGCACTCCGCCGGCACGTGGGCACTGCACATAAATTCCAATTAGAGTACTCTCATCGCAAATATTTTAACCCAAAATTTATCTCTCTCCTTGCTCGATATTTGCACACTGATTACGCGATATAATTTCTTGAAATACTTCTCCGACTTCTGTTATAAAGGAATTACTTAAGATTTTGCTTCTTCACTTTAAGGTTATTAACTTACTCGAATCGCTCTATTTTCGCTACACGGTTCGACTCACTAATTGCGATCCAGAAATTAGAAATAAAATCACCTCTGGAAATAATTAAATTTGGTTTTAGAATCACTTTACACTAGCATATTTTTTTCTTTAATTACTTAATAATACTGCTAGATCGCACATTCTCACTTAAAACTTTTTTTTTAAACCTTATCACTCGGCTGTCTAAAAGGAAAAGACCGAGAGTGCTATTTCTTCACTTCACGAAACCTAGCATTTCTTTTTTAGTACTTATTCCATTTACGTCATATTTCCGGATTCCTTAATTTTAGTACTAATATTTCAGGTTAGCAAAGACGGGCTTGGTGGTCTAGTGGCTACCGCTTCTGATTTATATGCAGAAGGTCCTGGGTTCAATCCCTGGCCCGTCCCTTTCCTCCTGCTTTGTATCTTTCTATATACTTTCTCTCTGCTCTCTACATATACAACTCATGTATATAAACATGTTCATAGCCGTCGCTAGAACAGAAACGGGTTGAAAAAGCCGTTTCCCTTCCTTCCAAACTTTCACAGCACAGTGTCTTAATCCTATTAGAAAACGCCTACAAGTTATGCAATCAAGCGAACTGTGCCGCACATCTTCAAAATAATAAAAACACACAATTCTATCACCTTCCCCTGGTATCCACACACCAATGTGTGAACCTTCTGCCAACCAATTCCCACCAACACTCCAACATCCGCATGAATTTGTGCTGGCGCAGAGGTATATTCGGCCAGATGTGGATACAAACGATTGCAATCATCACTTCCTTACCCCTTCCCCACATTGACCTGCAACCTGACGTGGCAGGCGCCATTGTCGCCTAAAAATAGAAGATCATCAACGCTCACACACTGAAGATGCCTGCTAGTCCCCGGCAGTTATCTCATTGGTCCTTGTGTGAGTGCAGCTGGTCTGGCGATACTGGAGTAGCATCCACGGGCGGTCAATCAAGCTCAAGCTCAAGCTAATATTTCAGGTTAGCATTACTCTACGAACTAATCACCCACATTATTACCTTATACACGATCAACGAGATTGCACTGCTCGAATCGAACACCTCACCTACAGAAACTTATCGTTTCTCTTTTGAAACGAACGTTGCTCGTTTCAGATTTTTTCTAGGAATTCTTTCTGATGTTCCTCCAGAGATTTCTAAGGATGACCACATGCTGAGTGGCGCATATAGCCGCTACGGTAAGGACATGAGTATTCAGCAAGACCATGCTGAGAGTGACTAGTTTGGACCCCGGTTGGTCCAGGAAGTTTTCGTAAAGGAAATTTCCTTGGGTTTTATGAACTCTAGCGTATATTCGTGAGTGCCACACGACATACGTAAACAAAATGGTCATTAGCAGAGAAAGCTTTCAGTTTATAACTGTGGAAGTATCCATTGAACACTTAGCTGAGCTGAGAAGCTCGCTTTGTCTCAGTGAGGGCATTACACCAAGAAGATGAAAAGACACCAAGAAGATGAAAAGAACCATGCTTGTGGGTAACGGGTTCGATTCCCGGTCGGTCCAAACACGTAGTGGGAATTTCCTTATCTGTCTTGGTTATTGAGCATCTGCTTGCCTGCCAAACGGCCAAATATTCATTAGTAGAGGAAGCTCTCAGTTAACAACTGTTGAAAGTGCTCACAGAACACTAAGCTGTTGAGAGCAGGCTTTGTTGCAGTTACGACGTCACGCCAAAAAGGGAAAATCGAGCGAAAAGGAAGAAATTCTCAAAGATTTCACCAAAAATTTCATCGAAAATACCTCTAGGAATTCCACCAGATAAACAATTTCATAATTGGATTCTTGGCACTGGAATTACTCCAAAAAATCCCTTTAAGAATTTTTTTCAAAGGTTTTTTCAGAAATTTGTCTGGCAATTTCTTCAGTATTTCTCTAGGAATTCTTCAGAAATTCTTCTTAGAATTCTTCCAACGATTCATCAAATGCTTTGTTCAATAGTTTTTCCAAGACTTGATCCAAGATTTCCGTTAAGAATTATTCTATATATTCCTCCAATAATTATGCTCTTTATTCCGCTAGCAATTTCTTCGAGAACTTCCTGGGGTTCTAGTACCCCAGATGTGTGCTGTGTTTTTTGGCATGCTCAATTTCTTGTGTCACAGTAACTCCAAGTTTTATTCAAACAGCTGCAAATTAGGCGAGAAATCAGTATACCCATACTGTTTGCACCATTTTATTGCAAAAACGAAGAATTCATCAACTCGCATTACAAAAATTCAACTCATTACTACCAAATCTAGTACTCCAACGAACATGCCTTATTCCTGAAGGAATTCCTGGTGAAAAATCTTTAAAGAAACTGTTGAGTCTGTAGAGTAACTCATGGAAGAATTCCTGAAGGTATCTCTGTAAAATTTCCCGTAAGACTCGCTAGAAGCGTTTTTGGTGAAATCTTAAAAATAACTCCTAGATGAATCGCGTTCCTGCAATCATAGAAGGAATTTCTGGAGGAATCTCAGGAGGAGTTCTTGGATAAACCTCAGGAATAATACCTAAAGGAATCACTTAAGGAAACTGCAACAGTAATCTTTGGAAGAATGGCCTAGATAAATCTCTCTACATAAATAGTTAAGATAAATGTTTCCCAGAGAAATCTGTGGAAGAATTTTTGGCATTTATTTGTAAAATCAAATCTTCGATAGAACTTCTGAAGGACTTGGTGGGATGTCATCTCTGGATAAATTAACATTGGATTCCTAGATTCGCTTTAGAAATTGTTGATGAAATGTTTAGAAGAAATTCAGGAGAAATCTCTGAAGTAGTTTGTGAATGCGAAATTGCTCAAAGAATGAATTCCTTCGGGAATAATGTGTCAAATTCGTTGCTTTTTGCCTTTCTCGTATTTTGTAGTTGTTTTTGTTTTATCCTAATAATATATTTTTCTTTCTATTTTTGCAGATTAAAATTGACCCTGATTTTGGTGATGCGTGGGCATACTTCTACAAATTCGAGTTGCAGCATGGTACCGAACAGCAACAGAAAGAATTGCTGGACCGATGCGTTACTGCCGAGCCAAAACATGGCGAAGAGTGGTGCCGGGTGAGTAAGGATATTGCCAATTGGTGTTTCAAGACGGATGAGGTACTGAAAGCGGTAGTCAAGATCCTGCCTACCCCCATTTAAGATTTTTTTACTGCGCGGCAGAACAATGTATTTGTTCTTGATAAAGTTGAAACTGACTTTATTAGTACATTGCTAAAGGCTATTGATCAGTAATAAATCATTTGTTCGAGAACCCACATAAGTAACTTTTGTGTGAAAATAAGAAAAGATATTGACATAATGTAACATTTTCATCATACTATTGGAAGGAGATTCTCTTAATCCCGCGGATTTCGCGTAAGTGTCTCAACTTACGGGTCCGCCACACCCCCTTTTGGCCCTTTATACAGTGGTGTGTTGAAGTCAGTAGTCCTGTTCAACGACGTAGGTTGAACTTGGTCGAACTTGCTCCATCCCGCTCTTTCCCGTTTGTTGACAAATGGGTAAGAGTAGGATGCAGCAACTTCGAGCAAGTTCAACCTACGTCGTTGAACAGGACTAGTGTGGTAATGAAATTGATCTTTGCTGTTAAGTGGAACTGCATGCAGAGCAAGACTCAAGCTAGGATGGTGGCTACCTACCTACATACATACAATGTAACATTTTCATTTGTTTGATAAAATATTTAAGCTACCACCTAGGAAATAAAAATGAACAAAAATAATCCGAAAGTCCTTTAAACGAAAGATATTTGAAAGAAAGATAAACCAGTTTGATATTTTCTGAAAAGTATCTAATAGATTTATGTGGTTTCTCAAACGCATGCCATAACTGGTACAGCTTTAATGCAGAATAACTATAGTTTCCTGTGTACAAAAGCTGTTTTCTGTACGTCGTGCCTTCTTTTCTTGCTTGCTTTCTGCGAACGATATTAGTCTCATCGGCATCGATCGTAGGACAGTGGAGAGTGTCGCTTCTACCTCCTTATATAGGCTACACAACCAACTCAATCAAGATGAAGTACATGATTACGGGTAGAGACAGCAGCAAGCCTAAATGGTATTAGTGCTGAAGTAGTGGTTGAAGTTGTTTGTAGATTTTTGTACACTTGTTACATGCGACCCATTACCCGTGAAACTGCGAATAGAGTCTCTTCTGTACTGTGTAACAAATTTAGGTCGCGTTACTAGCAAACGCAAATGAAGTGCGCTCTATATAATATGCTTTTATTCTTCCGGTAGAAGCTTTTCGCGATGGAAGAAAATCAAGGAATACTAGCATTGGGGTTCACGTGATGTTGCGGTTCAGAAGTTGTACGGCATTTTCACTGATATGATATCGACCCGAGCTTTGGTCGATTTCATGCTACGAAAGATGTTTTCTATCTTCTGCAATGTGTTTTGATGTTTGCATTGTCTTTGCGTTTTATTTTGGAAATCCTATAGCATCTTCAAATTGGCAATGTCAAATATAAGAAACTTTGCAAATTTTATTACGTTTTTCGTATATTTATAATCCTGGCATTACATAGGCGATATTATCCAAAGTATTTTGGAACAACTCCTTCAGATGTTCCGTGTCGGATTGCAATCCCGGAATATGAATGGTCAAGCACATCAGTGGACCCAGGGAGCACAGCAAGCTGTCGAGAAGCACAGACAGACTTCCAGAAACCGCAATTTGTCCCTGGAATAAATTCTAAATTGAGCGAATTGAGCACATAAATTAGTTTTCAACTGAATTACCTCGTGTTCTTTTAGTCGTTCGCCAATTATAGTTAGACTATCGCCAAGAAGTTTGAGATGAGCGGCCACGTCGGTTGGCTGAAATCCTGGGAGCTTCATGTGATGCCCTTTCGTCGGCGACTCAGGAGGATGATGCGATGCACTTGCTGCAACCGTTGGCTTCGTGTCTGTCGATATCATATTGGCAGCCTTTTGTGCCTTTTTCGATCGTGAAGCGCTTCCGCCAGTAGCAGAAGCGGTGGCAATGGGACCTGGTGGACCAGGAGAATCTTCCAAATGAAGATATCGCTTTACGAAAGGAGCTGTGAGAGCTTTTTCTTTGTTTTGCTTGAACTTATTAGCGATACGTTTTGCACGGCGTTTCCAGTTGTACTTTTGAGTACTTGGTACGTTGGCCCACATCTCACCAAGACGCTTCGACATGCCATGATGGTCAAGATCTGTATTCGACTGCATTTGCTTCCTGGTCTCTTTCGCCCAAAGCATATACGCAGTGAATCGCCGCTCGCCTTTGTCCTTGCGTTGGGTTTTACCCATAACGACCTGAAAGTCAATGTTGAAAGAAATGTTAAAAATAAAATAGGGAAAACGTTTGACCACTTTGATATTGTGCTTTGCTTAATAGATATTCTTAATCTTTCCGTTATTTAATTGAATATTTACCTTTCCATCTTTGAGCATCTTCTTGTACTTTGACGATTTCTCCGACATGTACAGGCTGCGTTTGGGGGCCATTTCTATGACCAGCTCTCCTTCGCTTTTATCGTCTTCCTCCTGTGTTCCTTCCATGTCTTCGATGTCCATCACATCGTCATCGTCGTCGTCGTCATCCGAGTCAATGTTGGACTCGTGACCGTCATCCCCCGAATCGGACGGAACATCATCATCCCCCATGTGAAATTCCGACTCTTGACTCAGCTTGGCGTCCTGGAACGTGGAAGAGTGAAAAACTCATGTTGAAATTCAGACGGCTTTAAAATTAAAAACGATCAAATTTACGTGAGAAATATTGAGTGAACTATTTTTTGCTCTTTATGTACATTCTTACATTTTCTTACTGGGCTTCCATAAGTGCATGTGCAACTAAGAATTTTAATCTCTTTCAACTTTATAGTCGTTGAATACAATAACAAAATTGATGAAGTCTACGGGTCTGTAAAATGCCAAATACATAGTATTATGTACATATTATTATTATTACTATCAATATTATCAACCCTCGAAAAGTCGCGTCTTCATAAAATCGAGGTATTTATATATGTATACCTTAGCGTTAAACGGCATAATGTAGTTTTAAATTTTTTGAAAATGAGTCACAGTGGTCACAATACTTACAACCAAATGTCCCAATCCTCCGCTACCGGAAACTCCCGGTTGTGCGGATTTGGATTTTTGAGCTTTCTTCTGCTTCGCATCCGATATGTCGTCCGGGGATTGGAAGTCCATCAATTTCGACGACTTCTTGCATACACGGCCGCTCCGGGAAACGCCAGTGACTTCGAGCTCCGCTGGTGAAAAAGATTTATCATTTTGTATGTTGAATGTGGAATGAAGATATTAATCATTAAAATCTTACCGTGAGCTTTTGGAGTGTGTTCCATTGTTCAGCCTTTTCTGACCACTACGTTTGCGTATTATTTTATACAATTATTTTCATTAAACAAAATCATGAGAATTCAATAAAATTTTCCACAATTCGCTCCGAAGCACAACAAAAATACAAAACAAGATGTAAACCTGAATCATGTAAATGTCAAACTAGACCAGTGCTGCCGATTTGACGGAAATCACCCCATTGAAATTTTTCAGACACAAAGAAACAAAAGTACTCAATAATGAGTTAAATAATTAAAGCCTTACACAACCGCCAAACTACTCAAATTTGAGTTGTTTATTTGACGCAACTCAAGTTTGGCCCAATATTGTTATCGTCGCACCGTCATCAAACCGAAGTCGTCACTTGAAGCACATTATGATGTTCGAGGGGCGGATCACTACCAAAACAACTAAATCAAAAATGCGTTAGAAAATTCGTAATTTGGTCTAATGCGTTGAAAAAATGCATTGAAAATGTGCCAAGACATTCAATGCGTTGAAAAATGCACGAAATACTCATGTATTTTTAAACCCAAATACGCCAATGCGCAACAAAATGCACCAAAGCGTAATGTCAATACGCAAGGCTGAATCGAAAATGCACTAGTGATTTGCCCCGAGGGGTGGATCCAGCGGCGTCATTGTCGCGATTTTTTCCGCAGTCAAGTTCGCAGATTGTGAACAATCCTCGGTACCCACTTTACGTAATTTATGTTTAGTCCCTTACTGTCAGAGCTGTCAGATCGGTGTAACACGCTAAATTTAATTTACACAAAAGGCTATTTACACGGAAAAAATACACGGTAATGAATATTTATTGGGTACCCGGCTGGATGCAGAAAATTTAATGATTTTCTTTGGTACATCGAGGTCTTGAAATTAGTCTATGCTTATATCCCGGCGGAGTAATTTTGAGAGCGAAATCATTTCGTGACCGTTTCTTGGCCTATCCTCTTCCACAGTACTTGCCAGGTGCGTACTGCCCATAACTCCACCAGCAAAAGATGTTGCGACAGCGACATTCTTCCTCTATAGTTTATTACCTCTATTATCTCAACCCAGCTCCCAACTTACCTCAACGCAAAAGTTCATTACTAAGTTTTTTTCGGTAAACTCTCAGATATCCGTAAACTTTATCAGGTAATGGGTGATACGCAGATCGTAAGAAATTTGTAAGAAATTTCTTGGCATCTCGATGCGTGGAAAATTCAGGCAAAGAATCCCTCAAGAAATAATAAAGCGTCGCTTTATTCTGGATCCTTGTACGGAGCTGAAATGAACCGTCAAATCAAATGGGGCTTGCTGTGTTAATTTTCTTGACCATTCCGGTCACGGAAAAATAATGCACTGAACGAAAATTACTAGAGCGATTCCGTTTGAAGTGCATACCTCGCAACACGGAAGAAAACTAACAATCACCACACCCTCCTATGGAAACTTGGTTGACATCTGGTCAACCAGTGAACACGATTCGCTAATCGGGGAGCAGTCGGTGACCCAACGAGCGAATCCACGCCGTGTAGAATAGTCAGAATCGGTCACAACCTTTTTTTTCTGCGTGTACGATGGAAATATTCCACAAAAATAAAAGAAAATTTTTCAGTGTTTCTGCAAGAAAACTGTTACTCAGCTGCTTGCTGCAGTTTGACTGCTGGAAAAAAATCAATTCGAGCGGGAAAAGAAAACCATAAACATAGCTGTGAACGTTAAATCCATTGAGCGGGTAGAATCCTGGAAAATTGTGTTTGAGTGGACGTGTTTACAATGTGATGGTTTTTTATCCATGATTTGTGTACATTTGAAATATTTTTGAGGTAATGTGCCGTTTTTGGTGATGTCTTGAATATTACATAGTTATTTAGTGGATTTATCTTAATTTGTACCAGCATATCAACTTAAGAATGGCCAATCTGGAAATTACTCGGACTCGTACGGCGCTTGCTGAGATTGCAACAGAGCTTGGCATTCCAATGCAGCATCCTTCAGCTATCCCATTTGCAGCGACCAGAAGAAATGCTTTGAATCCTGGGCTGATCGACAGTCCCGCTGCCAATATCCCCGACAGCTATCTCTCGCCTAGAATGTCTCCAGATGAAGCTGTCATTCAACAGCGGGGCCGTCGTCGAGTTCCCATCATGTGGAGTCCGGAAAAAGGATTGCAGTCTCCTAATAAGACACCAACTAAAAGTATCTCCGCTATGACGCTGAGAAGCTCTCCTCGGAAGCGCTCTTTGATTAAAGAGTTATCCAGTGCTCGTATTTCGGAACCCGATGCAAGTAATTCATCGCCAACGACTAAACGGAACACGCCCTCTAAAGGATCCCTTGGTAGTGCGAAAAAAATTCGTTTGCAGGAAGGATCAATATACCGGTCCAAGGATGAAGTTCCTCTGGAGATCTTGCTTAAGGGTTACAGCCAAGAACAGCTGATTTCGATGATAACCGGGATGATACAGGCTAATCCAAAACTCGAAGACACCATTAGGTCTGAATTGCCGATTCCGGATATAGCCCCATTAGAGGAACAGCTGGGTTACCAGAAGAAAAATATTTTCAAAAGTCTGCCAGTCACCCGGTTAGTCAGCAAGACGGATAGCCCAGCTTTTGCTAGGGCTGCAACTCATCTAGCTGCTTTCAAAAAGTAATATCTACGTTCGGTTTTCATATGATTTGATTGTTCAATCTGACATTTTTGATATTTTGTAGAACCTTGATCGACCAAAGCCAAACGCTACAGAACTCGAAGCATTGGGACGCTCTACTGGACTACGTTATAATGGCATGGAACTACGTTCGTTCAACTCCGACTTGGGACAATCATGCCCACAATGCTGTTCGCAGACACTGCTTTAAAATTCTCTCATATCATGCTAACAGTGCACTGAAAAACGGATCCACGGCCCTGGGAAAGGAAAGGATTGATCGCTTCCAGGCAAAGTTGAAATCAATGGCCACTGATTGCGAAGATATCAATGATTGCAATGTTTGCCTTGGTTACCTGTTGAACAAAATGTGAAATTGTTCAGTCTTTCTAAAATAATAGTGTTAATACCTAATTCTTCAGCGCGACTATGAGGTTAACTGGTCATGCTTCAAAAATCTCGAAGCGGTTTAATTGTTCTACAGGTAACGTCTTGAAAATAAGGACGATATAAGGGTTCATCTACAAATATCATAACGCTGAAATTGGACTGTTTTGACACCCACCCACCCCTTCGTAAAACTGTTAATATGGGAAAAAAAATTCTTTGTTCGGGCTGTAATACCATGAAGGATACCCACCCCAGCGTTATGGCATTTGTGAACAAGCCCTATATTTATCATTTTTTACCTACATTATTGTATTGGTTAAATCTGGAAAAGTTCAAATTGTGTTAAAAAACTCATTTTGTCAGGTGTTTCTGATCGTATCATATTAACATTCTACATTTTAATTTAGCTTTAGTGAACTAGTGAATATGTGGTTCATTTTTTCCAATGTACTATGACTGATTATCGCATGTTCAGTAATTATATAAACGCTTATAGCAATTTGGCACGAAAACTAAATAAATGTTATATCGAAATAAATGAAAACCGAGTTTTCTATCGTGAGAAAGTTGTCAGTCGTTCCTAAGCACATATAATTTGTTACAATAATCGGTGTGTATATAAATAAAATTTATTATGAATCAAACTGGTACATACCTTATATAAGTAACTGTATAAAGTTAACGCGCTCCGTTCATTTTTTTAATTTTTATCTTTGTTTACATGACACATCCAGTCTTGCCGTCTTGTCCTTCAGTTATCACATTTTCTTCGTGCAGCTTTGTCTATATGCTAAAGGCCTGTCCATAAACTACGTAGGCTATTAGGGGGGATGAGGGGTCTGGCGAAAGTCAACGAGGGAGGCGGAGGGGTCTGAGATGACCAAAAATTAGTCTCCGTAGCTCAGTCTAACACCTTACCTTTTCCTCTGATTCTCAAATGCAATTTAAAAGAAGACCTATTTGTAATATTTGAAAAATAATGTCGTCTATAAACCCGCCCGGAATCTGTGATTTTTCTAAAATGGAATCATATCGGATATCTAGTCGGATATTCAATACATACTTGCATTCTGGTGCACTTATTGTATTCTGAAAGATTCGTTTCTTGTTATTTAATTTTTCCGTTGATACTTCGCTTGAAGCATACCGCTTATAGAATAGAACAATTCGAACAGAGAAGCACAGGAAGCGCATTTTAAGTATAAGTTTTAGTATGAAAAACAACCCACTTAAAAAAACAATGGTTTTGTGAATCAACAGGTCTTTTATTACTGTGGAATGTAATTAGGAATGTTCAGCTGTTGAATTACATAGGAAATGTTAAAAAGATTGAAAATCAGTTCTAAAAATATTAGTTACCCATTTATAGTCTTGAAAACAACGGTAGCTGCTTCATTCTTAAATTTGTAGTATCAGCCCTGCCCCAGAAATGTTATCTCCTGCTCCAGCCGTTTGTTTAGCAATCTTGCAAATCAGCACAGGTGCAACACAGATTTGCACCTCAACTGGTGGTTCTCCAGTGAATGTGAACGTTTCATCCCAGCAAGAGACTGGATCCGTATCGGAAAAGGGAATGCGATCAGCTCCTTCCCGCGTTGAAGTTGCAAAACTATCATCGAGCAATCTATATGCAGCGTCTGGATTTACTATTGTGCTGGCGCATACATGGCGGTGTGCCGTGAGAGAAGCTTTTGCAGCTGCATTTTTAGTGTTTTTCCACCTGTTATTTTTTACTACGAGAATTGCCTGGTAGGCCAAAGTGTGCAAATGAATGCGAGAAATCATGCGCCGCTTAGGGTCACTGGATCGATGTTTGAAGTAGTCTTCGTTGAGCATTCTGAATACGGCTCTTGCTTGGTCGAGCGATAAAGCAACGCGAGGATTGCAGTCAGCAACTAATGAGATCTTGCCAGATTCTAAAACTTGCCTTAAGTTGTCCAATTCCTGCTCGTTCATGCCAATGGAGTCAGAATATGGCATTACATCTTTCAACAAAAGCTGAATCAGTTCCAGCTCCACGAAGCTGGCCATTTCAAAGTGGATCAACGTTTCCGAGGATTGTGTCCTCAACTGGTTGCGAACTTTTTCAATCCTAGCCTCACGAACTCCCTTTTCGTAAAGGTAGTTGTCCATCATCTGTAGACCACTGACTACGAATAGGTGTGGGTCAAATCCTGGCAGTGCTTGCTCGAATTCTTCCAGTGAGCTTATCAAGGGATTGTGATGATCGTTGTGGAGTATGTATCGATTTGCTCGAGGAGATTTCAATGTTCCCCATTCGTCATCTGTTTTGTACTCCAAAATTAGATGAATATCGTCATCGTCTATTAGGCTACCGGTCAATCGCACATCTGGTCTTAAGTGAGATTTTAGTCTGAAATTGAAAATGATAATAGAGCATTATAGAGTGATTTTTAACTTTATTCTGCACATTTCTTGGTTTCATAGACTCAGCGAAATATACTCAACAACTGGCCTCAGAGGCATTTTAGTAAAATACATTTATTGCATTGACGACTTTTGATGGATTTGTTCGAAATGTTTTCCGATAAGCTTAATTGTCGCACACGCATAACAAAAATACGAGAGAACTGCAAAACAACTCTCTACACGGTAAATCACATTCTCAATGTGTGAAGAGTTGCATTCATTGCCCTCTGTTGATTTAAGTGTTAACTCTAGACCAAAAATTGTGCGAAACAGATCGCATTGTTACAAAAAGGTCGTTCTGTATTGTGTTGAAATGTGCGAGTAACGATCACCTGAATGTATTACTTGTTGTTACTTGTACTTGAGGAGAAAGAGAGAAAGCTAATGTCTCTAGCAGTCCATTTGTTCTCGATGAGGAACAAGTTTTAAAGCGAATTCTCCATGAATAACATATATGTAACTACTCACTTGGATGACATTTTAGCACCCAAAACAACTTCGGCACCTTCAGCAGCCAATCTGGACCCAATCACCGGAGCGTTTCCACCCAAAGCCCATCGAGGTTCCGCAGTTTGAGATTTTTTCGCTAATCGCACCAAATTCCGGAACAAATCTCTGTTGGCCGTGAATCGTCTGGAAGAAACATACTTGAGTATTTACCACGCATACACATTTTCTTATCGAAACTCACTCGGCTGCAGCGCCACGCTGAAAGTAATACGCAAAACTCTGCAAAAAATCGTCCTCGCTAGAAATGTCGTCTACGTTGAAGGATTCTTGCGATAGCAAATCCTCGATTCTGTTAGTGAAATTTAGAAAATCTACAGCTTTCACATAGAGATCACTGCACGATCCATATCCTATGGCAACCCTCGGCTTATCAACCTTGAACTCATGTTCTAATACTTTGAGATTTTGCAAAATCTTCGTTAGACTTTTCAGATCGTTCGACGCCAGGTAGGCCTGGTAAATCACAGAAAATAAGGCCGCGAAAACACTTAGCACAGTCAATAATGTTAAATTTGATGTGATTCCCATGATTGGAAAACTTAAACAAACTAAATACGATGAAAAGTTCTGGTAAACATAAAATTTCGCTGCATCGACGCTAAACAGTCGGAACACTAATGGTATTGATTAAATTATCAGCGAGCCGGTTTCGGACGAAAGGAGAAATAAGATAATGACTATCGAAAAGAAGCTGAGTATTGCCGAGAAGAGTTCGAGTGGAGGTAGACGAGCTTTTGTGCTGTGTTTTTGTTTTGAATCGTGTAGGTAAACAAATACAAATGCCTTATGTTTACTAATACCATTTGGCACGAAACAAAGATATAATTGTTATACGATTCTGTCACGCATAGTGTGTTACTTTCCGTGCTGCCAATTTTCGAAGTAGGAGAAATGTCAGCTTATGGAGCTGTAGAATAGATTATTTCAAAATCCATTAAATGGATTCTCTGACATTAGCGAAGGCAGAAAGAACCTACCGTGGCACCAACATCGACTCTGACCACTACCTAGTGTTGATCAAACTGCGCTCAAAACTTGCTGTCATTATCAACGCAATATTTGCTGATTTGGGTTTTGGACAGACTTGTTAGAATCCCAAAATGGCCAACTTTGGCACCTACTCACGATTTCGAAAGCAAAAATCTCTTCGTAAACAAAACCAGCGTACCTGAGCTTCTCATTTTATGCTAATTACAAGTGAGCAAGAACAGAATAATAAAATGCACTGCTGTTTGAAGCTTGCTTCTAGAGATTTGTGCCTCTGAAGTTCTGATGCACAGTTGAAGCGGGGTTTCAAGACGTTTATACTTAATAACAAATCGGAAAATCAAAAATAGCGCCCCCAAATCACAATGCGCACAAAGTAGTGCCGGATGTTTCTGCGCGTATGCGGTGGAAACATTCGGTTTGCTTCAGTTGCTCCAGATTAAATCGAGGCGGCCGTCGGTGCTGTACGCTGTTAATCACGGAGAGTTTTTGTCGCATTTTTGCCATCACTAAGTAGTGAAGTGGATCATATGGCTCGTTTTCTTATAGCAAGGCTTTATTGGTTGCAGTTAAGATCCTGAGCAACTGTGCAAAATTTGATCACGATCGGTTCCATCCACATTTTGCGCATTGCAATTGAAATTTGTAGGGGATATTGCATGGAAAAAAAACATAGGTACATACCGTGGTTTGGGGTGAATTTGATCAGTAGGGCGAAAATGATCGACGTAAGGGCAATTTTTATTTGTCAAAAATAAAGCTTTGAACTTAAAACAATTTGTAGCAAATGACCATCATCTGGCTCAAGGGTTATTGAATGATGAGTTTACATGTTTTACAGATAATTAGTCACATATGGCCACCTGTCTGCACCAGTTAGTAGTCAAGATCTGGGAAACCGAACAGCTACCGGAGGAGTGGAAGGAAGGGATTATCTGTCCCATCCACAAGAAAGGCGACAAGTTAATGTGTGAGAACTTTCGAGCGATCACCATTTTGAATGCCGCCTACAAAGTGCTATCCCAGATCATCTTCCGTCGTCTTTCACCTAAAGTAAATGAGTTCGTGGGAAGTTACCAAGCCGGTTTCATCGACGGCCGGTCGACAATGGACCAGATCTTCACCGTACGGCAAATCCTCCAGAAATGCCGTGAATACCAGGTCCCAACGCATCACCTGTTCATCGACTTCAAAGCGGCATACGACAGTATCGACCGCACAGAGCTATGGAGAATTATGGACGAGAACAGCTTTCCCGGGAAGCTGACTAGACTGATAAGAGCAACGATGGACGGTGTGCAGAACAGCGTAAGGATTTCGGGTGGACTATCCAGTTCATTTGAATCTCGACGGGGACTACGACAAGGTGATGGACTTTCCTGCCTACTATTCAACATCGCCCTGGAAGGTGTTATGCGACAAGCCGGGCTCAACAGCCGGGGTACGATCTTCACGAAATCCAGCCAATTTGTCTGTTTTGCGGATGACATGGATATTATTGCTAGAACATTTGGAACGGTGGCAGAACAGTACACCCGCCTGAAACGTGAAGCAGCAAAGGTTGGACTGGTGGTGAATGCGGCTAAGACAAAGTACATGCTGGTAGGTGGGACTGAGCGAGACAGGACAAGCCTTGGCAGCAATGTTACGATAGACGGGGATACTTTCGAGGTGGTAGAAGAATTCGTCTACCTCGGTTCCTTGCTAACGGCTGACAATAATGTGAGCCGTGAAATACGAAGGCGCATCATCAGTGGAAGTCGTGCCTACTATGGGCTCCAGAAGAAACTGCGGTCAAAAAAGATTCACCCCCGCATCAAATGTACCATGTACAAGACGTTAATAAGACCGGTGGTTCTCTACGGACACGAGACATGGACGATGCTCGAGGAGGACCTGCAAGCACTCGGAGCAGGGATAGGGTGCGACTCAAAACTCTTTGCGTGCCGCACACTCTGCTACGAGACAGCACAACAAACTAGAAGGAGACGAGTACGCGCAATCGGTTGTGTGTTGCTCGCTTACTTTGCCGCGCGCTGGAGCTCTCCTGTCTCTCACGCTCTGTCGTATGCACTCTCTCGGTGCTTGTCTCCGTGCTTGGCACTCGGCTTGATACTACGCACGATTGGAAAAATTTCGAATCAAACGACCCATCACTTGTCAACCCTTGACAAGTTTAACAACTTTGCCGAAAACACAAACTCTTCAATTAATTTATAAATTGATTTTTTCTGTTTGGAGACAAGCGCAGTCCCAAGCACCGTGCATTACTCCATGCGCTGTAGAGCTAGTGCTGCGATTGTCTCTCGCACAATTACGAAAGCTCTCACTCATACGTCTCTTGTCTCTCGGCAAAACGGGAGACGAGCACTTGCGATTGTGTGAAGCACACGCTTTTTTCGCACCGCACGGTGCATGCCGCCAATCCCTGACTCGGAGTTTTCGAGCGACGGGTGCTAAGGACGATCTTCGGCGGCGTGCAGGAGAACGGTGTGTGGCGGAGAAGGATGAACCACGAGCTCGCTGCACGTTACGGCGAACTTGCGGCGAACCCAGCATCCAGAAAGTGGCCAAAGCCGGAAGGATACGATGGGCAGGGCATGTTGCAAGAATGCCGGACAACAACCCTGCAAAGCTGGTGTTTGCTAACCATCCGGTTGGTACAAGAAGGCGTGGAGCGCAGAGAGCACGATGGGCGGACCAGGTGGAGCGTGATCTGGCGAGTGTTGGGCGTGACCGACGTTGGAGAGCTGCAGCTGCAAATCTGATACTCGGCAAATTAGTATTATCATGAATTTGATGTTAACTAAATAAATGAAATGAATAGTCACATATTTCTGTATTAAATTTAATATTTTCCGAAACTGCGTGTTTGGCGAACATCAGAGACACTTTCAAACTTTTGTTACCGCAGCTGTATACATTGAATAAATATTCGAATGAATGTTTATACCTGCCAACTGTTCGCTATCGATTTCGTCATCAAAAGTTCTATAAATATTGATATTTTTGCATAAAATTGTACTTTTTCTAAAGTAATGCCTTGATTAGTATGAAAATTGTATACTTTTAGGCGTTTTCTTTAGATTTATTAAACTTAAAATTAAAATAATTAAGAATTTACTAAGCTTGTATAAGTTTTACAAAGCATTTCGTATTCTGAGGTGGTTAATTCAGATGGAAAATTTATTTTCAGAACTTACAAAGAAATTTCACTGACTGATCAATTTCACCCCGAAACTAAAATTTCTGATTTTTTATTTGAAATGATCCTATTGCATTTTGATTTGCAGTTAAAGTTTCAATCTTGTTGACTGATGAAACCCGTGGACTTACTTGTTTTAAAGCATTGAGATATCATCAATCAAATCAAGGATGCCTTGGATATGACGCCAATGATCATTGTTTATTGTTGATTTTCAGAGCAATTCACTTTACAAGCACACTTTGATTTGACCATCTTTTGCAATGATAGAATGATTTTCTTTGCTGCGGTAGGACTTTGACACCTGCGGCCCTGCGGTAGAACTCAGCAGCTACCGCAGAGTGGAAATTTTTCTAAAAATCCGTAATAATATTATATTTAGGATGTGAAAGAGTAATTTCTAGTTTATGATATTTATAAAAGTAAATTTTCTGAAACATCGAAAATATCACATACGCGATTTTATCCAGCAAAGCGGAAACAATTGCTTATCCAGCTTTTTACGCTTGATGAGGGATGATCGATTTTTGACAGATCTGGCCGATTGCCCATGCAGCAACACAGTAATCGAAAATTTCCGTAGCTGGCAAGAACCGTCAAAAATGAATCACCCCTCACCACAGCGTAAAAAGCTGGATTTCACTGAGAAACTATTTTCTCACAGGCTTTTATATACATATTTGCAAGGGCACTCATACAGCGAGTAACATTTTATTTTTAAACTAGCTGAACCCGGCAAACTTTGTCTTGCCTACTGTGTTTTTTGACGTTTCAAGTTTCCATCCAAGACCAAGTCCCCGGTCACAAAATGTATGGAAATCGATTTTCAAAAACTCTCAATTTTTCCATGTTTTTTGGCTTATAAACCTTCCTTGGGTGAAAACTAACAGAATAAAACTTTGACGACCAAAATTGGACCTTCCGTTCGCAAGTTATGCGCGGTCCCACGTATGCCACTGCATTTTTATATATATATATATATATAGATTTTTTGATCAATAGAGCATGTTACTCAGCTACCCAAATGGAGGAGAACGTGCCTCTGGAGCCGACCTACTGATGTTACTCAGTAAGGCCTAAAGTACACAGGGTCAATTTTTTTTTACAAGAAATGAACTAAAGAAACAACAAAATGTTTGAGCATTGGTTTTTTTTTTTGGATAAATATTTGAGCCTGAGTGCCGGGATCTTAAGTAACTTGGAGTAACCTCGATGACACTACTGCTCGTATCCTTTTGACAACGACTTAGTGATTGTAGTCGACGTTTTGTTCTCTGAAGGTTCTCAAATCAATGACATCAAAGACTGTGAATGGCAAAAATCAGGATTTTCGGGTACAAAATACACACTTGAGAATGTTGTCTATTTTATTAAATCTTTTCGGAAAATTAATTCAGCTATCAGAGTATTACGTATTATGTATTTCCTAACTATCATCTGGCATGAGATACTCGTCACAATATTTGCATTATTTGACATGGAACACCAACCGGTTATACCAGCGTACAGTCTTATCACAGTTGCAAAATATCTCCTATACGATAGGTCTTAAAACTCCATTCTAGCTATTCCCCAATGTTCGAATATACGGCATTTCTGACGATGGACATTTGAAGTTGGTGAATTCTTCCTCCCAGGCACTGGATTTTTGTCCGATCGGTTCCAGCATATTATTCCACAGTGCATTGGAAGCGCGTGCGTAGCCTTTTTGACTCAGATGGAAACAGTCCAGGGACATGTAGCTGAAGTCAGTGTTTCCGCTCGGAGTGTCCGGAAACGTAAGGTTCATGATGAACGGTTGGAACACCACACCAAAGTCGGGCTTGTTGTTGAATTCCTCTCGGTTTGCAATGTCCATCTGGAGATGATTCCATTTCTCGATCAGTTTTACGTACCGTTTCTTTTCCCGGCTGAAACGCGTCGCCAGGAAGCAGGGACATTCGATCACGTGCATCGTGACACACTGTTGTGGTTTTCCTTTGAACCGAGTTAGGACTTCAACATCTGTGAATGGGAAAAGAGATGATAATTTTATTGCTAGGTATGTGTGTTCAGTTTATCCCAAGTCTTGTCGATGCTCTTCATTACACGAGTTTTCATCTAATTGTCGCCGTATAGTTTGCTAAAACAATGAGCTACCATGCGTCTCCTTTTCTTTACTTGCAATAATGTTGAGGCGCCTGCATTTATATTTCTGCTAATAATTACTTGTACGAGTGTCGGAGTGTGAGTCTTCATCAACGCGTTTTCCATCTACGCAGTGGGTTCTTTGCTTAGAAGAAAGAATTATTGTGTTTGTCGATTCGAAGCTTACTTACTTGGACTTGCCACCAGGTTCACGAAGGTACGAGGCAGATAATCTCTAAATGTCCTTAGAGCAGACAATATGTTCTTCTCGTGGTAAACCAAAGTTTTCTCCGGTGGGTTCGTGTAGCAAATGTTGGCACAAAAGTCGTTACCTCCTATCAGAATGGTAATCAGCTTCCAGTGGTTCTCAATATCGACGCGTGGATCAGAGAGCATTCGTTTGACTAGGTTCCTTGCCATGTGTGGAATATCTTGACTCATGGCGCCTCCCTCAGCTGCATTGAAGCTGTCGAACTCGATTGTGGTGGATTTCAATTTATTATGATTTCAAAATTATGTTTGAGATTTTGAACTTACCGTGAGGCTTTCCTTATCGAAATGCCATCCTTGATTGGATACCCATATAAATTTGGGTTGAATTCTTTCAATATGTTTGGTATCGTAAGAAACTGTCTCCAGGTGCCTTGACCGCCGATGCTCCAAGAGAGACCTTTATTCTCGACCATAACTTCCAGTATATTTGTGGCCATAGCACCATGACCGGCTGTTAGCGAGTCCCCAATGGCTCCCACAATGTCTATATCGCCTGGACGTAGCTCATTCACAGAGTTCGGAGCTGTGGGACTTCTCATTCCGGTGGTGTTGCAGAAAAATGGAAAATCTTCAGGATACTGGGTTTGCACTTTCTGAAAATAAGTAGATACTATAGGCGTTTGTTTACGTCACAGACTCAACCGTGCAATTGTGTATCTACCCCGCCTCGTTGATTCACTTTGAATTTGTTCCTATCATCCCCGGTGGTACCGATAAAGTTTAGAGCAAAGCCGCGAAGACTGCGAAATTTTTCCACGAAGATCGGTGAATCCAGCGCAGTAATCTGTGGTTGTCCTTTGCCGTACGGAATAATGAGTAGCAGAATCAAACTCATGTTAAGCATTTTGTGCAGTGCATTTGATGACCATAAATTGTACATTCTAGGGTGAATGGGAAGATCGATTGTGCTGTTTTGAAATAAAAAGTAAATTGAATCATTGGTTAGAGTTAGTGTCAGTTAGTTTAGCAATTGAGCTTAGTTTTTCTTAGTTGTTGATAAAAGGAAACATAAAATCAGAGCCGTATACAACAAGCTATTGACTCAAGGATGTACTCAGTTCTACAAATCAGGTCAGGAACTGAAAATCTTTGCAAGACGCATGTGGAAATCCTCTTACCTTTTCTAAAAATGCCTTTTACTAGGAATTATGAAAAAAGTAGTTCATGGGATAAGTTATTAGAATACACATAAAACCGCCGAACATAGCTGTTTTCTTATTGTTCGAATGATTTAGGATTTTTTAAAGACACTATGGTCTCTGAAATCCCTCTGAAGCTCACCTGAGAACAGTGATTCAAAATGAATTTTTAAAAACTGTAGGCCTCATAAACCTTCTCAAACCCTTATGTAATGCTCCTGAAACACTCTGGAATTCCACAATACGCCTCTGAAACCCGCTGAAAATCTTCTGAAACTTCTTAAAATGGCTCCGAAAACCGCTGAATCCACCACCGATTTTTTGTAACATGAGAACCTCTAAAACCTCCCAACACGCTTCTGTAATGCCTCCGAAATCCGCTGAAGCCCGCTGAATATTTTTGAAATGCCTCCGACAACCCCAAGAAGTTCTTTCCGACCCATTGTAGCGTACCTGAGACCCTCAGAAACCTCTGAAAACGCTCATGTAACGCCTCCGGAATCCCTTTAAAATCCTCTGAAACTTCTTTAAATGTTACCAAAAACCCCCTGAGACCCTCCGAAACCTCAAAAACGTCCCTGTAACACCATGCAAAAATTCGTTGTGAATCCTATAAATCTTCATAAAATACAATCAAAAACCCCCTGAAACCCCCTCGGACCCCATGTAGCGCACCTGAGATTCTCCAAAACCGCCTCTAAAACGCCCTGTAACGTCTTAGAAAACACCCCGAAAATCCTCTGAAACTTCTTGAAATGCCATTAAAAATTCCCTGAAACTCCCTCGGACCCCAGTAACGCACCCAAGAGGTGGTTCCTCGAGATATGTGGGGATCGACCCACTAAAACTCATTCTCTCTCTTCCTTACCTTCGCGGTACGCCCGTTAGGGATGACTTCGAGAAGAGGGGACGGTACCTACATGAGTACTATGTTTTGCTAAGTGTTCCACCATCTACCGCCTTAAGTTGTCCTGGAAGCTTGGGTCTTGGCTATTACTATAGACTACTCGTTGGACTCAAGCTCCCGGATGGGGAGGGGGGCTACTCAGCTTGCTGTTAGTCAGTCCGCCATTTTCTCTGTAGTTCAAGTACGATTCGGGGGACCGAAGAAATAACTGAATTCCACTTGTCTACGCCCGTACACATCCTTTCAACAATGTTGTCCGGAGTGATATCTCTACGGCATACTATATCTCTACCTGCAGTGCATTTTTGACCTTTGCTCCACGAAGCGTGGGCAGCCAAAGAGCATATACTCCGTGGTCTCGTCGCAGTCTGCGCATTCTTGACATGCATGAGACCCTGCATGTCCGAATCTGTGCTGATACCACCTAAATCACTCATGACTTTACAGAAATTGTATCAAGTGCAATGGCACCTCGCCATGGGGCCTGTTCGTCCTTTTAGACACGTTCGGTATGTGTGTGTCCACCTACTCTTGCTGGAGGAATCACATTCCCTCTGCCACTTCAACATAGACGATATTCTGGCAATCCATCTCACGCCTCTTATGCCGCGTCGCTCGATGCACTCTTCGTGCTCTGCCACGAATAATGTCATTGGCACTATACCCGCTAGCACGCACACCGCGTCCTTCGAGACCGTGCGATAGGTATGCGCTGAACACCCTAAGGCACATCAGCCTGTGGGTACTCTGGAGTCACTTCACGTTTCTGTGCACCACTAGCGCATTCGACCATGCAGCGGCGCCATATCGTATTATGGAAACCGCTACTGTCGCGAGCAGCTTACGCTTATTCGAGACTATTGCCGAGCTATTTGGCATAAGCTTTGAAAATGCCATTATCGCCATGTTGCACAGTGGCTGCTTTCGTCATTTTAGCGCGCTTAATTAATAACTTTTTTACTATGAACTTGAGCGTCATGTCGTCTTCGGGAAAGTTTTTCACTATAATAAGGAGCTTCTTTTGAGCTTCTGTGAAAAATGATCAATCCCCCTAAAAGTGAGATAGAAAAAAAAATTTCTGAATTTTTCAAGATACGAGGTTGGTGTCTTCACAAAAGTTGTAGAAAATATAGTTTGGAGCAACTTTGCCGAAGACACCAAGTTTTGTAACTCCGTTACTTTTCAAGATACGATACGTTTTCTTTCATCAGCCCCTTGAAAAAGGTTTTTGCGCAATAACTTTCTAAAAATTGATTCTACAATTTTCTCATGTTCTACAAAGTTCTATAACTGGAAAAACACACAACTTTGCCGAACATGACATCCCGCTAATTCCAAAATTAAAATAGTTATAACGGTTTTCATAGTTTTTTGGGCCATATTTCAAGCATATATAACTTAGCTATAGGCAATTATATGCAAATTTCCTTTTACGCATGTGAAAGTACATGTAATTGCCTCTCTTAGACCAAGCCCACTCATGGGCTCAATCAAGCGTTTTAACGTTAAGTAGAGCCCCGAACAAAGAAGCGAACCGCACCGGTCGCTGCTAAGTAGGGCTCGAAAGCGAAAAGTTTACGTACGGTTCGTAGCAGGGCTTAGAATATAGAGACACGCAAAGTACGGTCTCTATCCGTAGGCTCGTGCGCTCTCTCGCGTTTAGCTCTCTGGGTAGCGTAAAGAGGAGACGAAAGAACATGAGTATGGATTTGTTGCCAGGTATATAGTTTCAAGAGAATGATTTTCTTGTTTTGTATAGGTAGGAATTTATTTTAGTTTGCATCAAATATTTGAAATTTTCAACCAATCAATATCATAGATCGTTACACGAATAGCACAACAAATTGTCTGACATAGAATTGTGATAGAGTGAAAATACAAACGCAGAAAAATAATAGGTTTAAATTGACAAGCTTTGCTTCAGTATGTTATGAATGAAGTTTTCGCTTCTTCGCCAATTTTAGGATCATGCATATCGAAAATGTATTGATTTTCTCTTAAAAATAGTTACGATTGCTCATAATCGCACCTTTAGTTATTGATTCGGCCGATCTTTTCGAAACTAATATTTGAAGAAATGTATAGTTGTTGCGACGAAATCCCACCCAACGGCAACACTGTCGACGTGGGTCCTACTGTCAACTCTGACATGGGCCTCACTAAAACGTCATCGAAGATGACTTGGTAGAAAGTAGGTAGAATAACAAACGTGAAAGTGAATTACAGTTGTGCTGCAATTAATCCAACTATCCAATGGTGAAAATAATTGAATTACCGCTTAATTATAATGTTTACTAAAGCTATATTTACAGTTACTTACAGTTTTCTAAACCTAATCCTACACTACTTCGCGAAACTTAACATTAATTGTTGAACTATAGCTATTGTAAGTACCACTAGGGTAACATTAAATCGCAGCTAATGATCATGTGTTCCTAGATCCCTAGATTACTCAAATTTACCCGAACGGGACGCTGCACGAATCCTACTCCACTTCCAGATTGAAAACCAAATTTGTAAGTAGAATTAATGCCATTGAACTGCGAACTAAAACTGAAATAAAAATTGTTTGTAGCTTAAAGCACACTAACACAAAAAGGTGTTTGCTCAACGGAGTTGGTGACGTAACCCAACAATAGTAATTCAGTGAGTTTTGCTGTTTTAACACGTACATGTTTGAGCCGGGTTTTCTACGCAGCAAGTAAAGCTTAGTTTCGCACATTTAGAAAAATGTCCAAATAAATAACTCGCGAAGTTCGTTCCGACAAGTTTCAAAATTATCGTAATCCGACGCAGATTCCGGTGAGAAGATGTGCGTATTTTCTAACCCGAAAAGAAACTATTTGACGGTAACCACAAGGTTTTCTTTCTTCCCTTTCCGGGCTGAGGCTCCGCTTTGAAAGAGCTGTGCCTCGCGTTTCGTTTTGTCGTGTAGGGGTGGTGGGGGTAAAGTGGACAACCTAAGCATTTTAGTCGTTTCCCGCGGAAATGCGGCAAAATCCATCTGCTTTTTCGAGTAACATGGAAGGTAATGATATACTCTGAAAGTCTTATAAGGGGTTGCCTTTAAAAAAATATTGTTTTCTTTGATTATTTTCTTCACCAAATCGTGCATCAAAATAGCGTGAAAAAAATTGGTGGGGGTAAAATGGACAATCGATGGGGTAAAATGAACAAGTCGTTAAAAGTTATATAACAGTATATTGTTTCTATGTTTTTAAATACAAACTATCAAATTTCATACGATTCCTTTATTTTGTTGTTTTCAAACTTTTAATACAAACTTTAAAAAAACACTTAAATAATTTTTGTAAAAATAGTGTAAAAAACAAGCACTGTTTTGGATGAAAATTATATTTTGTTGATATAAAATATTTTTTTATAAATTTTTACTTCAACTATCTCACGATAGGTATGACGGCTGATGATTCTGAAGTTTGCAAAAAATTATATGAAATTTTGGTGAAATTTCAACCGATTGTCCATTTTACCCTCACGGTCTGATTTTGTTAAAATTATTCCCAAAACTTTTTTTTTACAAAACTTGATTTTTTTTTTCGGTCAAATATATTCTTCTACGTGAACTTTATTGGCTTAGGGTGTAAAACTTGTTAAAATTTGAAAATAACTTACGAGAAAACCTTAGCAATTATAAGCAGATTTTACATCATTTCCGATTTTTCACGTGATTTTTAAAGTTTTTGTCATCTTGAAAAGGTTCATTTGATTTTAATGTTCAAGATCATCAAAAGTATAATGATTCATGCTTAGGCATAAGCTTCAATCGTTGAAACATTTTGAAAAACAATAAAAGCCATGAAACTGTACCCTGTTCATTTTACCCCACCTGTCCACTTTACCCCCACCACCCCTATATTTCAAAAAGGCAAAAGAGTTTTGGTTTGATTGCTGTTTTTGAAAATGGTGGTCGTCAGTGGGTGGTTTATTAAATATAAATTTAAAAATATAAATTAAATATACGAGACATCAGGAAGAAAGTGTGCGAAATGGGTAACTTCACCGTCCACGCATCCTTCCTCCCCTGTAAATTCGAGAAGTACCTTGCCGGAATAAAATATTCTGTACTCCAAGTATTTCGAAGAATCATCTTTTCGCGTAAATACAACGCAGTAGACCAGGCCGCTTTGATGCATGTGTCATATCTCTGATATGCTGCAAGCATCAGTATTAACAAGAAAAGTAACACGATTGCTTTCCAGGGTGATTCCGCGTATGTATGAGATTAGATAAGAGTAGTTACGATTTTTCAAAGATGCATTGACTGTACCTAACTCAACTCAGATATCATAGAAACACTACAGTTATTTCTTTTCGTAAAAACTAAATCATACCGATAAAAATCTTAAAAAATGTAGTCGAGCTGCCAAGTTTCACCAATTAAAATAGGCGGTGTGCAGGACTGCCATATTGTAGGTTCCTCGTTATAGAAAAAGCAAGGCGTTGGATGTGAAAATACAACAATTGTTGTATGAAGTGCCAAAAAGGAGAGTGGGCTCATTATGTACTTTGACAAATACGCAGTCTACTTCAAGCGCATAGAATCTGCTTCCAACAAAATATTCATATACCAGCATCCAAAAGATCGCAATATATATTAAGATTTGCGAGTGATGCTTTGTAACTAAAAGGTTGTGACTGAGTATAGAATTAGCTGATGTTAAAATACACGTTAATGAAAAAAGTTTGCGCAAACTTATCGCAGACTGTTAGAAGACAGCTTCTACTATGACCAGGATTTAAGAATCTTGACCTACGCGAAGTTATAAAGGAGACAACTACGTTATAAATGTGTTGGGAATGCAAGGGATGTAATTATTCAATAAACCTAATTATTAAAAAAGATGCTCATAATCTCAAATTCAGATAAATTTCTTGCGAGAAAGGCAACATGAATATTGAAGAGATGGATATTATTTTAGATAAAATTTCAACCTACAAGTCATACAGTAAGCAACAAACATATAATTTAAAAAAAGATTGCTTGAATTCCGGGATTAAATACAATCATAAATTATTGAGAAAATGATATCTTTAAACGCACCAAAACTGGTACAAATCTCCAAGGGAATTATTTATTTGAATTCAATTTTTACTAACAGTTTTCAGTCTTATCCAAAGCCCCATCTTTCATAATATGAGCACAAATTATTATTCTGAATAAGATTTGCAATAACCCCATAGAAATACACAAAATATTGCGATGATTTACAGAAGTGCAAAAAACCGATGGTACGGAGAGAATAGAGACCACCGGTGCGCAAAGGCGACCGATCATTATTTTACTCACATGGAAACGAACGACCGGTGCGAAAATGGGTTGATAACGAAATTAAAAATCGTTAACGACGTGTTGTTGCGTGTGTAGTATTAAGCCCACGGGTGGGCTTGGTCTTAGAAAGCCAAAATCATCAAACTGTAAGAAACTGTAAGATGGTTTTTGTATAGAAACTTACATCCATTTATGTTACTCTTATATGGGATTTATATATATTTTCAACATATTTATTTGACATTTCATGTCAGCTTGCATTTTTATTGTTATTGTAAGTGTGTGTTAAAGAAAGGTTTGTGGTGCATTTTGGATCATTCGTGAAGTACGTTACATAAAAACTTACCATCTAATTCTTTTGTCTTACTAACTCAAGTGCACCACGTAGTCCACGAAAAAAGCGAAGGATGCGCCATTTCTTAAAAAATTCCAAACATGCGCGTGACATATTCTGTCAACGCTCTCACTAGTACATATCTATGTCTACATTGGTTATAGTAAATTATAAATCTTATTGCACTTCTAAGTAAGGCTGTTGTTAAATCGTGATCCGACGAAAGAAGTTTCACTTTATGCGTTTTTTTCGTGGACTACGTGGAGCATTGCAAGTTAGTAAGAAAATAGAAGTAGTTGGTGAGTTTTTGTGTAACGTATTTCATGAATGATCCAGAATACACAACAAACCTTTCTTTATATTAACACACTCTTACAAGAACAATAAAAATGCAAGCTGACATGAAATGTCAACTAAATATGTTGATATATATATAAATCCCATATAAGAGTAACATAAATGGATGTAAGTTTCTATACAAAAACCATCTTACAGTTTGATGATTTTGGCTTTCTAATAGAGGCAATTACATGTACTTTCACATGCGTAAAAGGAAATTTGCATATAATTGCCTATAGCTAAGTTATATATGCTTGAAATATGGCCCAAAAAACTATAAAAACCGTTATAGGGTATTGGTTGCTTTATTAAGCATGTGGCTCCCATTTTCATCCTACGAAAAACAAAGGATTGAAGGGCTAAATAAAAGAAAATCGGGTTAAGTACGGTTCCTTTGAATTCCACTAAGAATTTGCATCCTTTGACAGATACGTATTTCGACCTCAACTGTAAGGTCGTCTTCAGTGTCTTGTACTTGACTCGACTACAACCCCAGTGTACAAGACACTGAAGACGACCTTACAGTTGAGGTCGAAATACGTATCTGTCAAAGGATGCAAATTCTTAGTGGAATTCAAAGGAACCGTACTTGACCCGATTTTCTTTTATTTACAGATATTCCCCTAACAAGCCCAGGTTAATCATCATCATTGAAGGGCTGTTTGTTTTGTTTCTTATTTTTGTATTTTTTGTTAGAAGTGAGCACCCATGAAAACAAAAAGAACGGAGTCAATGGGTGCCGTAATCGCTTGTTTTCGAATAGGATGAAAATGGGAGCATGAGATTACTGATGGCACACATACCCTAACTATTTTAATTTTGGAATTAGCGAGATGTCATGTTCGGAAAAGTTGTGTGTTTTTTCATTATCTATAACTTTGTAGAACATGAGATAAATGTAGAATCAATATTTAGAAAGTTATTGCGCCAAAACCTTTTTCAAGGGGCTGATGAAAGAAAACATAACGTATCTTGAAAAGTAACGAAGTTACAAACTTGGTGTCTTCGGCAAAGTTGCTCCAAACTACATTTTCTACAACTTTTGTGAAGACGCCAACATCGTATCTTGAAAAATTCAAAAAATAAATTTTCTATCTCACTTTTAGGGGGATTGATCATTTTTCACAGAAGCTTAAAAGAAGCTCCTTATTATAGTGAAAAACTTTCCCGAGGACACCATGACACTAAACTTCATAGTAAAAAAGTTATTAATTAAGCGCTCTAAAATGGCGAAATCAGCCACTGTGTGTTGCGGAGATCAGTGTAGGTGAGTGCACTATCCTGTCAAAGCGCTCCGTCAAACATTTGGGCGTGATGATCAACGATAAGCTTACCTTCAGTAGCCACGTCGATTATGCCTGTAAAAGAGCCTCCATAGCTATTGCGCCATTGTCCCGGATGATGTCCAATTGCTCTGCGGTATACGCCAGTAAGCGCAAGCTTCTGGCTAGTGTTGCTACGTCCATACTTAGGTATGGTAGCCCGGCATGGAGTACTGCGCAAAGTACTAAATGCTACCGTACCGTGTCACACGACGCTCTCTGCGTCATTACTGGTATGATGCCTATCGACATCCTTATCAGTGAAGACATGGAGCGCTTCGAAATGCGCGGCACAAGAGGCATACGCAGGACTGCCAGGATGGCCTCTATGGTCAAATGGCAGCGCGCGTGGGACAGTTCCACCAAAGGAAGGTGGACCCATAGGTTGATACCGAGGGTAGATAGTTGGATTAATAGGCTCCATGGGGAAGTTACATTGCACCTGACACAGGTCCTTTCAGATCATGATTGCTTCCGACAGTATCTACACTGATTCGGGCATGCGGATTCTCCCGAATGCCCAGTGTGCAATGGTTTAGAGGAAACAGCGGAACACGTTTTGTTCGTGGGCCCGAGTTTTCGCACAATGCGTGACCGTATGCTTGCCACATGCGGGGAGGACACAACTCCGGACAATTCGGTCCAGAGGATGTGTAGGGATGAGTTTGGCTGGAACTCAGTTTCAACGGCTATCACCCATATCCTCTGGGAGCTACAGAGGAGGTGGCGCGTGGACTCGGAGAGTGGCTAATTCAGATGCAGTACAAGAGGTGGTCCAGGGGTTCGGAGTCGGCTTCGTTGGTCATATCGGCGCCCTGCGGTCACGATCGACCCGTCCAGCGATTAAGTGGCCGCGGAGAGGAAGTCCCGGTAGTGGTTCTGTTGTGGCGTCGGTCTACTGGGTTGGATCCGAGCCCGCGGTTGGAAAAGGGTCCCCGGCAAGGGTCAAAGCAGGTGGAGACCCTGCTGTCAGCAACTTTCTGGTGCAGCTGATAGGGCCTGGAGGGTAGTGATACCCTTGCCTTCAGCAGGTCAGATCGGGTTGCACGTGGGCATCAGTTGTTGATGTCTGCCAAGCAGTTGGGCGCGGGCGGGGTTGACCCTGCCCGCTTTTCGAGGACAAAGGGAGGGGTGAGGACCACTCGGGAAACTGGCTATGCGCCAGCATGCTACCGTAATGGACTCTCCAAAGCGAGTCATCGATGTTCGTTGCTGCAGGCTACGCAGATAACCTTGATGGTGCGATGTGCAGTAGCCCCTCTCTGAAGCAATGCCTTCTTGGTGGTTCCGGAGAGACGAAGGGTTTGGCGACCATAGGAATGTGTTTCAGTGGGTCGAGAAGAGAGTAGTCCTGGCTTTTACTACTGTTGTAGAAGACGGCCTTAACCCCACACTACCGTAACCTTCCTGTTAGGGTGTTTGTTGAGCAGATTTCCCCCCCTATGGTTTAGAAGGAAAAAAAAATGGCTAGCCTCGATGGCTACTGTGGGGATACCGTCCCGACCCGGAGCCTTGTTCAACATAAGCGACTTCGCTATTACGATGAGCTCGTCGTTCGTTACAACAGCGACCTCGCTTTGGCCGGTTTGGCCATAGGGGACGGGGCCCATGGTCTTGTATCGTAGCGCGGGAATAACGTTTCCACGATCTTCTGCAGCATCTTGGGGGAGTGTTCTGGGGGTGCTGTCCCGCCCTTCGTTTTAGTCATGACTACTCTGCCGTAATTTTGCAAAGTGACATAAGTGACATTCATAGTTTTTGCCCATTTTTTGGTTATTATGCATAAAACTCTTGCTCATCCTCTATGTTTCTTTCCATAGATGATAGATTACGACTAGATCTTGCATTCTAATACAGCAGGAATACCATGGTGTTATTTGTAAACCTGATATTAAATATAATATACCACAAAATATCGAAATTTTGAATGGCGCTTACGTCACTTTGCAGAATTACGGCAGTACTCTGAAGGTATCACCTCAAGGGGTCGTGTTGGCTACCTTGCAGAGATTTTCGAAACACGCCCGCTTACGCGTCTCAATGTCTTTGTTCAATGCCAGTCTAGCTGACCTGTAGGCCTCACTTAGCTCCCTTCTACCCTCATCGGTGCGAGTTCTATGCGTCCTGCTTCTAGCACTTAGGCAGGATGCGCGGAGTTCTGAGATTTCTGAACACCACCAGTATACCGGTTTGCGTCCATTTCCAGGTAGGGATCGGCTTGGCATAGCGGTGTCACATGCACGGCTTAGGGTTACGACTAGATCATCACTGGATTGGATATACACTTAACTTTTATTAGCGGGCTCAGTTATCGAATTACCGATTTCTCAACAGCTGAGCTCTTGGTGATCACCTCGGTTATCAAGTTCAACTACCGACTACTCGGTAATACGTTATATCTGATAAAATGTCAAAAATTACTGAGCTGCTCGTCAAATTATTACCGAATACTTTGTAGAAAAAGTATCGAGTACCCAGTAATTTTTAATATCAACAATTTTACAATTTACCGAAAGTCTCTTTAATAAAGACAAATCAATCAATCAACAATTTACCGACTTCAGTACTTCAGTATTTATTTTACGGATTTCTGCAAATTTTCAACCGTAATATCGACAAATTATGCGAAATCAAGGAAAATTTGAGAAAAATTAAACTAAAAATGAACATTCAGAGTGATTTTCATCTTTCCCAGCAAACCAGAAGTCATATAAGCATGTTAGTCTAAAGTTATATTAATGAACAAATTAATTTAGAATTATATTAGGTGCAATAACAGATTGTGTAAAATCGTATATGAAGTCCACAATTTATTCCAATTTCATTTTGCATTATTACAATTGTAACTTCGCGTTAACAATTATACAACTTCAATTGACATTCTTCAACAACTTCAAATGCACTTGTTGCGACCCCATTGTAATCTTAAATGCGAGATTACATATGGGGTCATATTTGTAAAAATAAAGTTATACGGTGCCGAAATCTAATGGGAGCGGCACTGAATGATACAAATTAAGTATTTCTGAGAATATTTCGCTAGGCCATCGTTTAACTCGAATAAA
Source organism: Aedes albopictus (assembly GCF_035046485.1). NCBI lineage: Eukaryota > Metazoa > Arthropoda > Insecta > Diptera > Culicidae > Aedes > Aedes albopictus. Next base: position 322,025,066 of record NC_085137.1, read on the forward strand.
TACAGATGCAGGCGAGTTTTCCTCATTCACCTACCTGAATTTCCTACTAGCAGCTCCAAGGACAGCTCTTTGCAAGTCCCAGCCCAGCCGCATCGTGGATCAGCAGCTGCACTGTTCTAGTTTGATGTTTATCCCGATATCCGAACGGCTTATGCATTCTGAGTCTGCCGCACAGCCTGGCATCAGCCTTATTATACATTTTGACGAGATCACCAAAGTCTATTTAACACTTTGCATGCATTTTCACCACCATGTTGGTTAACATTCACACTTTCAAACAAAATACTGACACGACTTGTTGATATTTTATTGTTTGTGAAAAAGAGATCATATAAAGCATCAAACTAAGTTATATATTAGACCTGTTCACTTTTTTTGACCTACCCGTGTCACATCAAATTATCAATCCACATGCAAAAACAAGTTTTCAGTCCAAAAATGAGCCAAATTGATAAAGGTTTAGAGGTGTATCAAATCGATTTTGTGTTTTTTCGAGCATTTTCACGAAAATGTACTCCAATATCCAGAAAATTGCTTCGAAAAGGTACCGAAAACACCGTTAAAATATAGTTGGAACAATACTCTACAACTTTGCCGAAGACACTATGGTGTTTAAATTGCTTATTTCAAAGTTATTCAACAATTTTCGTTAAAAAATCGCGAAAAAATACAATATTTTTACGATTTTTCATGTAAGACTCATGTAAATTTACATTGTTTTAAGTGACTAATTTTATTAGCTATTGCTCCTATGTGTTACGAACATTTCGTCCATACATCATTTTAGTGTAGGAATTCGTTTTCATTGACTAATTATCAAAAGTATATCACGTTGATACTAAAAATCGCATAGAGCTGCCAGCACAAAATTAAACAAAGTTACCCATGATTAAAACGTCATTACAATTCTTTGTCGCATCTGCATCAGTTTCAATTTGGTGTAGATGGTTGAGCATGAGACTGCCGATTCGAAGATTCAAGGTTCGAGCCCTGGAATAGGATTTTTTGCGTCTCGATCCAGCTATAAGTTAATGAGACTACGATCTGCATCTCATTGCAATTTGGCATCATAGCCTTGTTTCGAAACCGTAGAGTGCATAGTAAGAATGAAGTTTCCCTTTATCGTGTAGTTGTGTTGCTTGTGGCTAGATAGATGCAAGTAATCTCCACAGTTGTATGATAAATGTTGCATCCAGAAGCAGTTCCATCATCGTATTGAATTGTTTAAGCTAAATTAATCGGTATCAAACAGATGTCCAATATTTCGTCCAGCTGATCTCGTCGACACGATTTCTTGTCAACAAGTAAACTAAATATCTAGCTATTCCTGGAATGGGCTTAATTGGCAGGTCCCGATCATCATTATTTGGGAGATTGCGTGTAAGTCATGGGCCATGGCTCATGGCAGATTCTTCATCCTAACTGCTACAAAGAAAGAAAAAAAAAGTTTATTATGTATTTGAGCTTGAACCTGGGACCTTCTGATCCGCAGGCTCGAGCCTTATTATCTGCGCCATTTCTGATACTTGAATCAAAAGACATTAGAATACGATGGCATGACGTCTTAATCATGGGTAACTTTGTTTTAATTCGTGCTGGCAACTCTATGCGATTTTTAGTATCAACGTGACATTCTTTTGATAATTAGTCATTGAAAACGAATTCCTACACAAAAACGATGTATGGACGAAATGTTCGTTACACAAGGGAGAAATAGCTAATTAATTTAGTCACGTAAAATAATGTAAAACTACATGACTTTCATATGTAAAATCGTAAAAATATCGTGTTTTTTCGTGATTTTTCAACTAAAATTTTTGAATAGCTTCGAAATAAGCAATTTAAACACCATAGTATCTTCGGCAAAGTTGTAGAGTATTGTACTAACTATATTTAAACGGTATTTTCGGCAGCCTTTCGGAGCAATTTTCTGGATTTATGAGTAAATTTCTGTGAAAACGATTAAAAAAACATAAAATCGATTTGATACACCTTTAAATCTTTATCAATTTGGCTCAATTTTGGACTGAAGACTTGTTTTTGCATGTGGATTGATGATTTGATATGTCACGGAGAATCGGAGAATAAAAGTTTCAAAGTGAACAGGTCTATTATATATGAAATTATACAATACGCCCAATGAATTCGTGTGGAATTGTATACACTCCCGTGCAAAAGTTTGGGGTCACCCCCTCAAAAACATGAACATGTTTTTTGGTCATATCTCAGTCATCTTTCATTTAATCCACTCGTTCTTAGACTCTTTCGAAAGATAAAGAGTTAGATTTGATTCGTAGGTACTTTTTACAAATTTCATATGAAATTTTTAGTATGAAAAGTTTACCTAAACTTACATGTTTTTCCTAAATCTGTACGAAATATTGTTTTCCGTGTAGTTCAAAATTGGGTCGACCAAATTTCAAAATTAAAGTTGCATTAGAACCCTGTTTCTATCCTCTTTGAGAGCCATTCATTAGATTTTAGCGAAAAAATTCATAACATAATTTAAATGATCGAGTTAGGTTTACAAGTCACCGTGCAAAAGTTTGGGGTCACCCCTTAGTATGCTGCATCGTGCAAAAGTTTGGGGTCACCTTCCAAATGAAGTCTGAGTCGGGTTTTTATTCAAATCGTCATTGTTTTTGGTGCAACTCCAATTCCTTCTTTGATATTTGAATGGCAAGACACAAAAATGGTTATGAAATGTTCATAAACTCAGTTCTAGACTAATTTAAGGTAGAAACGGTATATAAAATCCATATTAAATCAGCTAAGTTCGTTATATGAAGTGCGAAAGAGGATAGAAGTGAGATAAAAATGACTAATTCGTGAACTCTACCCTATATAACAGTAAGTGTTAAAACCACAAATATACCATTACCCCAAAATCCATAACAACGAATGACATTTCTCGGAATGTACTATTACATTCGAGATTTTGGGTTTTGGTGCAAAGCAAAGGGATAATTTTTTGATATGGTATATTTATTAAAATAAAATATGTAACATTGCTGAAACTTATGGATTTTAGGGTAATGGTATGTTTGTGGTTATAACACTTACAGTTATATAGGGTAGAATTCACGAATTAGTCATTTTTATCTCACTTCCATCCTCTTTTGCACTCTATATAACGAACTTAGCTGGTTTAGTATGGATTTTATATACCGTTTTCTTCCTTAAATTAGTCTAGAGCTTAGTTTGTGAACATTTCATAACCATTTTTGTGTCTTGCCATTCAGATATCAAAGAAGGAATTGGAGTTGCATCAAAAACAATGACGATTTGATTAAAAATCCGACTCAGACTTCATTTGGAAGGTGACCCCAAACTTTTGCACGGTGACTTGTAAACCTAACTCGATTATTTAAATTATGTTATGAATTTTTTCGCTAAAATCTAATGAATGGCTCTCAAAGAGGATAGAAATAGGGTTCTAATGCAACTTTAATTTTGAAATTTGGTCGACCCAATTTTGAACTACACGGAAAACAATATTTCGTACAGATTTAGGGAAAACATGTAAGTTTAGGTAAACTTTTCATACTAAAAATTTCATATGAAATTTGTGAAAAGTACCTACGAATCAAATCTAACTCTTTATCTTTCGAAAGAGTATAAGAACGAGTGGATTAAATGTAAGATGACTGAGATATGACCGAAAAACATTTCCATGTTTTCGAGGGGGTGACCCCAAACTTTTGCACGGGAGTGTATGTCAAAATGATATTGTCAGTGCATACATATCACCTCCAAAAGGTGTGCGGATAGAGCAAATCTGTGTATTTTAAGCAATCCTTTTTGAACAAATAAATATCCACAAAGCTGACTTGCAGCAGAGTAATATCAAAAAAAAAAAAAAAAATGTTGGATGGGTTTTAGTGCACAGTTTTATCACCCAATACTGGCCCTTGTGGCCATTCAGACCGGCCATAATTATTTATATTTGCCTAAATTCCACTTCCTACAACAGTTAGTGATTGACACAGTGGTAGGGTATCTGATTAATGAGCTTTAGGTCGGAAAATCTAAGCTTGGAAACTTCTTTTTTTATATTTGAACATGTGAAAATGAAATCGTATATATAGCCAAGCAAAGGTATATAATGAAGTTATATTACATGCCAAATGAATTCGCCTGAAGTTGTATAACTCAAAATGGTTTTCTCAAAATGTACGTATATGGCCTCCAAATTTGTGCGAATAGAGCATATTTGGTGCATCTTATACAATGTTTTTTGAACGGATAAGAGTTTACTTAGCAGAATTGTAGCAGAGTTATGTGAAACAATTTGTTGGCTGGGTTATACTTATAAAGCGAACAATATTTTTAATGCTTAGTTGTTGATTAGTAATTGATGCCATGAAACAAAGCCAACCGCACGATTCTTTATTAAATTTGTATCCTGTGCAACTCCGGTGGTGGATTCAGTCTAGGGAAGTTTTGAGTTTTTCGGTCCCCCTTCGCAGAACGTCGGGTCCTCGGTCGGGTCAACAGATATTCGTGGCATTTTGGGAATTACGCAAGGAAGCGCCATTCAAAGAATTCCGTAGACATAACCGATCGTGCCCAAATTTGGGTCCTAAAATGAAAGCTTTGATCTGATTGGATGCCATCTAATTTTCCATTTTTCCATGACTCACTCAAATGACCATTAGTTGAGCAGTGAGAACGCGATTTTCTCTACGATACTATTTTTAAACAGCGTAGATCATCGAGCTCAGTGATCCTCAGCCTAACTGTCTTTGCGGGCCAAAATTGAACTTTCTAACAAGACTGCGGGCCGCAAGTCGTTCAAGAGATTATTTTTATAATTTTTAAAGATTCAATACGAAACCAAAATTATGCTACGGAAACGGCTAAGCAGTTTCGAGGAAATCAAACGATACTATATGATTTTACCCAACATTTCGGCCACTTTTTTGGTCTTCTTCAGGGGTTAATCGATTAACGATAACAGCGGTTAACCCCTGAAGAAGACCAAAAAAGTGTTCGAAACGTTGGGTAAAACCAAATAGTATCGTTTGATTTCCTCGAGACTGCTTAGCCGTTTCCGTAGCATAACTATCCCATTCAGTCGAACCCTCCCAATCCATTCAAAACCAAAATATTGAAAAAAGCAAATAATTAAACAACCTGGAGTTATCAGGAGATTTTATTTCATTTGAAAAATTCCTGAAAATCGTAGGGAATTGAAAACAGAGTTTTCAAGACCGTAGTATTTAGGTTCTTGTTATTGATAATGTTGAGCAAATTATTTCAAACTACCGTCGTGCGGGGCTTCTTTATACACTTTTTCATGATTTTTCAACTTTATGACATTATAACTCCCAGAGTAGTGAATGGATGTTCACAATTTTTACACATAATAATTGTGAGTATGTATGTAGGATGTATGCAAAATTTGAACTAAATCCATCAAAAAGCAAAAAAGTTGTGGTAGTTACTTAAAAGTCATACATAAATAAGCAATAGCAATGCTGACTAAAATAATATGGACCCCTTGAAGAATATTGTGGATAAACTTACAGCGTACTTATGGCGCTGATTAGAGGTACAGAAAGTCCTAGACACGAACACAGAAAAAAATCTTGTAAAGCTCCTGGATCCAGTTTTGACAAATTTCCGAATGGAGTTTCTTACTGCAGCTTAGGGATTTCCTGAAAATATAATCCACCCTTGGAACTGTAAGATTTTTTGAGACTTCTCGAGAATTTTGAGAAATTTCAGAATGCCTGGAGAGTGGAGATACTGTTGTGGAAATCACTGATTATTGTTTAAGTTTTTCTTGCGTAATTTCTTAAGAAGTTATTTTAGGGGTTTTCGGCCTTTTCAGTCGGTAAAATCAGCGAAAACTATTTTACCTCTACATCCGACGGTTTCGGTTGCTTTATTCAACCTTTTTCAAGGACTCTAGAATTTTAAAAAGAGGGGGGGGGGATATTTCAAGAATAGTTTCTCATCGGTTTTTAACTCTACCCTACGCCCTACTAGTTAAAAACCGATGAGAAACTATTCTTGAAATATCCCCCCCCCCCTCTTTTTAAAATTCTAGAGTCCTTGAAAAAGGTTGAATAAAGCAACCGAAACCGTCGGATGTAGAGGTAAAATAGTTTTCGCTGATTTTACCGACTGAAAAGGCCGAAAACCCCTAAAATTGCTGAGAGCTACAGTCGTAAAGATCTTTCTTTCTTAAGAAGTTAATTAAGAAAAACCTGCAGACATTATTTTCTGCGCAATGTGTGCAAATATTTGTAGCCAATTTAGAATAGATATTCTAAGAAGAATGTATAGCTAGAGCAATGAAGAGTATCTTGCCCAATCCTTGATGTTTTAAGCGAAATTCCGAAAGTTTGGACAGCACTTTCTTTTAAGAGAAATTGTAGGCATAAATTTTGTATTTCCTGTATTTCTGTATTTTTCCTGATAGAAGTACATCGAAAACAAGGATTTTTTCGTCGCTAAAAACAAAACGGAAATAATTTTAACTTTATTTTCGTTATATCAAACAAATTACTAATTACACTAGTTTACAAAATAAAACGAAAGTCGTGAACTTCTGTCAACGACCAAAATTTTTGAAGTACAATTTAGCACTAATTTCGAAACCGTGCTTCAAAAAATTTAAAGTAGAGCAGTTTTTGAGTTTTAGCTCAATATCGAGTTATACAAATTTTAAAAATATGGAATTTACTAAAATTCAAATATCTTGGGTTTTGTTCAACCAATTTCAAATCTTTTTCCATAGATTAAAAGCTGAATACAATACCATTCGATCATCTGAACGCAGGTTTTGCGTCAGATTGATGAAGTTCAAGATATTGGCGAGGTTTAGGGACGATCTCCTTAAATTTTAGCCAAATTTCCAAAAATATATGAGAAAATGCATTTTTTTCAATAAGAAAAAAACAATTTAAAAATTCTTTTTTAACGTTTATTTGACATTTCATATGTAGGCGAGTTACAGTAAAAAATTCAGCTCAATCGGAGCATTGATTATGGAGAATAAGGTCTGTGAAGTGAGTGACGTTGCTTAAAAATAGAACAAAAATTGATTTCAAATCATCAACCTGGCATGGAAAGTCGAAAAAATTTCCGCTCTACTGTAATTTTTTTCTTTCGCGTTTTCGAACTCAGGTCATGATTCTACACCAAAAATGATATTCAGCTTACCGAGTTCAAAAATGCTGTAAACTAGTGCTACTTTTACAGTTTGTAAAACTTTCCATGATATTGGCAAAATTTTAGTAGTCGATTTTCTCTCTCATGAAAGTTTCAAAATATGGTGAAATTTCTGATTTTAATTATGAAATCAATGAGTGGGCCACTTTCTTATACCTTTCAAAATCAGTACACGGGCCGCACAAAGCCTGGTCGAGGGCCGCATGCGGCCTGCGGGCCGCAGTTTGGTGACCACTGATCTAGCTAGATTTTAAATATGGCATAAGCGAAATGATGTTCAAGTGCTTAATCATGACTTAATGAAAAAAAAACAAAGGTGAATTGATGGATCATTTATTTTCAATCGAATAATTATTTCGAATGATTGAAGTGAATCTATTTAACCGCACTTTAATCGTCTAGAATCTAGATGAAACGTAAACATTTCGAAACCGGTATTACAGATCGCAATTGTTGAAGGTCGTTAGTGGCATAAACAAATTTTGATTACCTTTCCTACTCCTACCGTTGTGTATGCGTAGGTTCGTACTTTGAACAAACCATGCTTCATTATTTTTTTTTTGATTCACGAATCATGGAATGATATGTGAATGGAGGAGAAGAGGTGATAATTTTCGATCTCAATTTGTATCGACAGAACCGCCCGCATAAATTAACACATCAGTGAATAAAGCTTTACTACGCTATTACCTACGTGATCAATTTCCTGCTTGATCGAGCGTCACGTGTTCATCGTGTTAGATGGACTAAAATTTTCGTGCATGTTTGTTAATTTATTCGTTCCGGAATTATCATACAATTGAGAGATTAAGACACATTCTTGTGAATATCCAATGACTAATGGATGTATGTGAAAAACTTTCCAGAGTGGGTGATAAATATAATTAGGTACGTCTCCTATCGGAGGTCTACTTTTTTCAATACACGTTTCTCATACAGGCGCTGCCTGATGTGCAGAATAAAAGCAGTAACGACATCTGGCCCTTCCTCATTTTTTATTGAGGAGATTCGCCCAGATGTGAACATCACCAGGTTTGGTTGGAATTCGATCTCTGCTAAGGTTGCTCGTATTTCAACCTCCTTGTGCATTACGGTCATTGTGGACCCAAACCGTGTACTATGTCAACGAGCTGATGCATTGGAAAGGTTAAGCGGTTCCACGTGGAGGTTTAAATAGGTGTTTTTGAGTAAGAGGATACAAACCTTTTTATATTTCTAGTGTCTATTTTATTTCTTCAAGCACGTGAAGAAGGTACCAACGGTATACATTGCCAAGCTTTTTGGCCAATTTTGAATACTCTAGAGCTCTAGAAGGTCAAATAGATGGTATAAAGCGCTATTATGACCAGTGGGGTGACACGGCTGTCAAACTCGGTACATCGCCGCTCCACCCAACATCATTTTTGGTACGGCGCGTTTTGGTACCCACTTTCTGGTCGGTTTACCCTAACTTGCTCCTGATTTTCGGGTGTGTGGCTCGTGTGTTGCTAGTGCTTATTACAGAAATTACACATTTCAAACGAAATCGTTGTTTTTGATGATTGTTTCTCTTTCCTTATCACTTTGCACGATATTATATGTAGCAGCGAAGCAGTGTCGAGGTTTCCAGCGCGTTTTTTCATGAATCAAGCAATCAAAACAAAAACATTGGACGCCATGTTGAATTGAATGCTGGGTAGATCATTCTGGCCCTTCGTCATCCCCCTGATTATGACAAGCGTTCGATAAAATTTTCTTCTATATTATGACTGAAATAATAACGGTTTTGTGCACTGCAGGGCACAGTGCAGCTTCTTCGAATGGTTTCATATCGCTACGAACACCTCACTGTTATTATGTGTAGAGGTGCCTACTAGAACAGAATCATTTCCTGTCTGCCATTACCGTAAGAAGAAAGATCTTCTTTCTTTTTATCTCATCGATACGCGGGGATATGATGCCCATGAAAGCCATCAGGTTCAATGTTAATGCCAAACACTGAAGAATGATTTATTCTACTAATTCACACGAACTGGCGGATGCTGTCTCGGATTAAATGTTTCTGCTGTACAGTAACCAACAACAACCAACGGTGGAAAAAGAAACTTTGCAAAAGTAAGAAAGAAGTACAGTGATGGGCGTTCATTTAATCTCTTGTAGTTTAGTATAGAGAAAAGAGTAAATGTAAAATAAATACGAAAATTCATGAAAGTTTCAACGTTATAAAGGAGAATTAAAAGTTTAAATAATCAACTCGGAACAAAGCTTTTTTTGTCTGTATTAACGAGATTTTTAGCCTTAGGCTAGTTCATCTCGGGACGAGAACAAAGCTTTACCACGCGGCCTATATGAGCGTCCAAAACAACTGTGCGAATTTTGGGTGCGATGGGTGGCGTCCTAGGTGGCGTCGCTATAAAGCCTGTATCCGCAATAATCGGGACAAGAAATATAGCTGTAACTCTGCAATCGATACATTAAAATTGCTCAAATTTGGCTTAATAACATCTTAAGATGTGTTCATTTCACCTACACAATTTCAAGTGGATCGGTGCAGTACTTTCTGTTGTAGCAATAAAAGAGTAGAATGTGCGCCATTGAATTTTGTACAGCCCCTAGTTTTGCTTGTCAGCGCTGTAACTTTTGAATTTGGCAAAGGAAATGGTTGAAATTTTGAACACAAACCTCTCAATCTAAGTTTGTTGCATAGGCAAAATTTCAAAACAATCGATGCACTATCAACAATTTTAAAGTCGAAACATGTATTGAGACTTAACGTAGTTTTAGCGCCTCCGGCAGGAATTAGTCAGCACCCTTTATTCTTTCGATTGTAGGGTAAGGGAGGTATTTTGGACCCTTTTAGGAAGTTGATTAACAATTCAGCGAAAAGAGGAAGTTTCCACTTCAAAATATGGATAATTTCAGTAGGCATTACATAGAGCAACATGTTTTCTATCGAGAAAGGTCAAACAGAACTTAAAATTAATGTAGTAAATACAAGAAATATCAAAACTGTTGAAGGATATCGGGCTTCTATTTTGGACCACCTGATTTTATTTTGGACCACCAAGTGCACATATTTTGGCCCACCAAATTAAACTTCATTTGATTGATGAAATGAATGCCACCTCAGCAAACATTTAAACATAGTTAAAACTGCGTGAAGTTTACATCTTTTCTATTCATTTTTTGAGGCAGGTAACGTTTAAAAATTACGTAACGGTAAAATAAGATGAAATTTTGTTGCAATTGTCAGTTTTTACGCATTGTAGTATGATGTTTCATAAAAAATGTTACGCAAAACGTGTATTTATTAATTATTGCATGACGCCAGTCACCATGCATAAATTACGTAACGCTTCATAGAAGTGTGAAAGTCTAGTGATTTTGCTAAATATAAAAGCATTCCACACATATTGTAATGAGTGGAAAGGCCATCAAAAATAAAGTAATTTGAATGATACGTAAATGATCGAACATACATTAGATAATACATTGTCTCAGTCATCAACTGATTGCCGAGAAGGACAACTTTTCTAAACTAGATGAATGAACACCTGAAAATTTCAACTTATCGAAAAGTTGTTAGGACACAAATCGAATCGAAATTTTTAACTTGGTGAAAAGTTGTTAGAACAAATCGAACCCACAACAATCTCATTGTCAAATTAACGTATAACAACCCAGATCACGGGAGGTCCCAACTTATTCTATTTATCTGTTTTTAGAGTACATTACATTGGCATGAATATTTTCTCCCTTTAGAAGGAACTGGAGAGATGGATCTGACAGGTGGTCCAAAATATATCCACATCTGATTATGTTGAACATATTTTGGCCATACCTCAAACCACCATTTTAGTAAATATTATCGCTCCACCGAGGTTAATAATAGTTTATTTTGAGTTCTTACAAGGCCCTAACTACATTCACATGAAATAAATATTTATTTGTAAAATTTAATACCTCTTCGAAGCCGACTACAAATTTGTCACCTTCTTTGTTTTTGGTGCTTTTCCGTGCGTTTAATTGGAAGTGAAAATATTTTCTCTATTTTTGATACTGAACAGCATATTTAACTGACATCCAAAATAAAGGTCATCACATAGTTGAATTTTTTTTTTTCCTCCCCTGTTGGGGAAATTAAGCCACTGCGTCCAATAGGCTGAACTTTTGTGGCATAAACATAGTTGAATACTTTTCGTGTTCCAATAAAAAATTACCAAGATTTAGTAGAGATTATGTGATAAATATCATAAAATTCCCTAGGTGCGCCAAAATACCTGCCCGGTCCAAAATACCTCCACTACCCTACTATACCAATAATCATCAATTTTTGCAGGCATAATATACTCATACTCAACTACCATCTGTGAAAATTTCATGAAAATTAGCAGGGAGTAGGCAAACATTGCACATGAAAATCACGAAAAACTTTCACCAACACTCACCCCTATCAACACCAGTAGCTTTCAGACCAATTGATCGAAGTTGATGAAATTTTGCAAGAAAGTGTCACTTTAAGTATCATAACTGCCAACGAAATTTCATTATTATGAATTATGAATTTGGTGCTAAAACTGGTGGACACCAATAAAGATATTAGATTGTTCGCCAGAATTAGCATATTTGTTACCGATAGAATCGAACAAAATATTGTCCCAGAGTTAGCAGCTAAATCGTTAGCGATATTGTAAACGATACTAGCGTAGAATAAATTGTCCGACAGAATATTGTCACGCATTACTATCGAATATGCAAACGGGCCATTAGTGAATAAATGCAATGTCTCCTCTTTTTCACTGGACCAACATAATAATTCAATCTGAAATGACCGAAAAACTATGAAAGTAATCTGTAAAATTCGGTAGAAATTGTTTTTAATTTTTTGATTTTGTTTAATATTTCATAAAGAATCTTTAAAAGTTTAAGATGAAGGTTCCAAACGGACCGAAACGTCGGACAAGATAAAAGAACAGTATTTTTATTTTTGTCAAGAATGGATATGTTCCTGGCCATATTCCTAGAGTTTTGGCGCCACTTCCGTTTTACGAATCAATTTTTGAAATAGCTAAAAATCGACGAAAATGTTTTAGTTTCGTGAATATTTTTTTACTAAAGTATCAAGCAAATATTATTTAGTTGCTGTTACTTATTTAAATGTCTAAACAAAACGTGAAAGTTTGAACAATGACATCTTACCCCATCTTTCCCTATACAATAGCATTGAACAGAATGGAGGGGTGGTGAGTTTTGACTAGAACAGCAAATTCCACTCACCCCCGCACCCCCCCTAGGCAGCATCCATTTATTATGTTACGCTAAAATCAAAATTGAGCTCATAAACAGCGATCATATGTATAGTCTTTGCAGCAAAGTTTGCGCCATTTTTAGTGAGCCAATCCTGAAGCTAATTGTTTACCAAGAACGAAGTTTGGTTCTTCTGAACAAGTTCTTCAAAGACAGTATGCTGAAATATTGAGCGAGATTTACATTCTACAAAATATTCAAACCTACATTATTACTGTACTGAATAAACCACTTTTAAGATTAATTTTAAAAATTTCAGTTTATTAGCAGTTATTCAGCTGTCATTGTTACACTGAAACCTCCATTTAGGTAGGATCCATTTAGGTAAAATCTATTAAGGTCCCTCCATTTAGCTAACGTTACCTAAATGGAATTCGATTGTGTTTAGAGCAGTTGGAGTTCTCAAGATTACAGATAAAGCTGGTTTACAGGAAAAAAAAGCAGAACTAAAAGTTAAGGGACATTTATGGAGTGTTTAAGGGTTAAAAATTTAAGAGTATCCGAGAACTCCCTATCTTACCTACAAGTGAAATCAGTGATCTATTTAAGCATCTATCTATATATAAAAATAAGTTTCAAGTCCCTTTGAGGCAACAAAACTCAAGACCGGCTGAACCAATCAGGATGACTCTTGCATGGATTCCCGAGCAGAAGAAAATAACAACTGCATAACAAAATGCGTTATTTTGGCAAAATAACTGCATAATGGAATTAGTTATTTTTATGTTATTAACATAACATATTGAGTTATAAACTTGTCTGTCATAAGCGGCAAAATAACATGTCACATAACAAAAATTTGTTCCTGGAAAATCAATTTAATTACATGTTTTGTTATTGTCAATAACAACTTAATAACAGTGAATTTGGGAAATATTTCAATAACAAATTTTGATATTAAAGAGTTATTGATAACATCCCGAAAGCAAAATTAGTTATGATATCAAACAATCGCACATGCTGTTGAATAGGATGCTAAAGTGGAGGCGATATGCGTACACTTTACCCGTGGTTAAATGAAAGCATGTACGCATATGGCCTCCACATTAGCATCATTTTCTACATCATATATGACTTCGTGTTGGCTGAGAATGCTATACATATTTAGACCAGCTTGTGAGAATGGCGGAACAATCATTGCGAACTTCAGTTTCTCTCTTCCCTCATAGGAGTGTTTTCAACTATTCATGTAATCTTTTACCACAAATAGGTAGCTCCGACTTCATCCTCTGGAACGACAGGAAAAACATGTGAAAATATAAAATATTTCTGAAAAATCCCATTCAAAACCATCTACAATTTTGGATTCAGCTGTCTGTATTAGCTTCGTTCAAACAAGTTACTCAATAAGTTTGACATTTTAATCATTTAAATTCTCATGTCAAAGTCGGAATCTGAAACGTCCCTTTCAAACCCCACCTGGGCTGAAAGTCTCTTTAATAAAGACAAATCAATCAATCAATCAAACCCCACCTTCAATATCGTCTGCTATGTTCTCGTTTTGATGTATGTAGGGTGCTGCGCCACTTGAGCAGTGGCCGATATTTTAGGAACTTTTCAGCTACAACTCAGTCAATTTCAAACCTCGCGGTGCCCAGCAGGGACTTGGTTTTGTACACATTACAGCACCTCCATGTCACGTAATATAGCACACCTCTTATCAAATGTGATGCCGTAAACATAACTCGCGAAATACTGTAAATAACGTTGTTGAATGACGTAGGATTTATTTCAAATAGTGTAGAATTAGCATTTAAGTTAAAATACACATTAATAAAAACAAAAAAAAATATTTCAAAACTTGTTTTAGTTTTGATAGCAATAGCATAAAGTATTTCTACACTCTCAATAATACAATAATAATCAAACTTGTTCCACAGCAAAATGTAATCATATATATAAAAGCCCAGAGTTGTCTGTCCTTCCGTCACGCTTTAAAATGTTTCATTGAAATGTTTCACCATAGTTATATCACTTCAGAAATAATAAAAAGAACTTTATGCAATTCAGTATCATAATTTAAGTTTTACATAACTCATTTGGGTATAATAATGGCCAATTTTTCCGAACTGGTTCATTATGCAACTGAAATGAGTTGCATAATGAAAAATAGTTGTATAATGTTCATAATGCAACTCATTTGAGTTGCATTATGAATATTATGCAACTCAAATGGGTTGCATTATGAAAAAAAATCATTGCATAAAATTTTGTATGGGACTCGTTGCAAAACTCGATTTTTTCAGCACTCTTCGTATTTATCTAACTCGGCAAGCCTCGTTAGATAAATGTACGACTCGTGCTGAAAAAATCACCTATTTGCAACTCATTACATAAATAACTATTTTGGAATGATCTGGAACATCATTATTCTAAAAATTCCAAGAACTTTCTGGAAGTTACTGAAAGCTCCAAAAGAAAAGAAGAAGGTTCTGGAATTTTTCCGGTTTATTGAATTTCTTAAATATTCGAGACCTTCTAGAAGTTTCTGGACGTTCCAGAAAGAAGATGCAATATTATGAAACATCATTTTCTTCTTTTTGGCATAACGTCCCAATTGGAACAAAGCAGCTTGGCTACTTTTGTAGAAATTACTGAAAGTTTCAGAAAAAAAAGAAGAACGTTCTGGGATGTTCTGAATTATTAAAATACTTTAATTTTCGAGAGCTTTCCGGAAGTCTCCGGAAGTTCTCCTACCCTCAGCATAATTTTGCTAAATACCCGCGAGTTTACTGCTCGGCTGTATGCGCTCCGAACATTAATTCACGGTGACTGAAATGAAATGAAATTTTCGCATTTCCTGGGAAGCTTCTAGAAGTTTCTTACCATTCCAGGAATTAGAACCCTGTAACAGTTAAAGCTGTGTACTTGGAAATATACTTTCTGGCGTTTTTCATTTCTGAATACATGATACCTTCTGGCGATTCTGTTGAGTCCATTTCTGAATGAAATGTTTCGCATATCATATATATAAAATCCCAGAGTTGTCTGTCTGTCTGTCTGTCCGTAACGCTTTGAAATGTTTCATGGAAATGTTTCACCATAGTTGTATCACTTCAGAAATAATAAAAAGAAGAACGTTTTAGAATAATCTGGAACATCAATATTCTGAACATTTCTAGAACTTTGTGGAAGTTACTGAAAGCTCCAGAAATAAGAATTAGATTCTGGAGTGTTCCAGAGTATTGAATTTCTTAAATATTCGAGACCTTCAAGAAGTTTCTGGACGCTCCAGAAAGAAGATGCAATATTATGAAATATCTTCTTCTTTTTTTTGACATAACGTCCCGATTGAAACCGAGCATGTTTCTCAACTTAATTTTGTGGAAATTACTTAAAGTTTTAGAAAAAAAGAAGAACGTTCTGGAATGTTCTGAAATATTAAACTTTAAATTTCGAGAACTTTCCGGAAGTCTCTGGAAGTTCTCTCACCCTCTGCATAATTTCGCTAAATACCCGCAAGGTTACTGCTCGGCTGTATGCGCTCAGATCATCCATTCACGGTGTCTGCAATGAAATGAAAAATTCGCAGTTCCTGAGAAGTTTCTAGAAGTTTCTTAACATTTCTGGGATTAGAACCCTGTAACAGTTAAAGGTGTGCACTTGGAAGTATACTTTCTGGCATTCTTCATTTCTGAATACATGATAGTATATCTCTGGCGCTTCTGATGAGTCCATTGCTGACTGAAATATTTCACGTATATTTCGGTGGGATCAGCTTGATATGATCTGAGTGTTCGAGATTGAAGTCGAATCGCAGTCGAAGAATTGAATTCGAAGGACCTCCTTTTAACAAGAACGTCAATGTAATTCGAGAGGTTTTTGTTTCAAATATGAAGCCATTTTTCTAACTTTCCTGGGCAAAGAGGAAAAAGCAGAAGAGAAGAACAATATTCTAGAACATTGCGTATGCCCCGGAGGGATGAAAATACTATTTTTTCAAATGTTCAAGAGTTTTCCATACATAATGAAAGTTCTCGGCTTGAAATACAAAAAAAACTTCACCAAGAAGAAGAACAAGTTTCTGGAACATCCTAGAATATTCTTTGAAGGAATCAATATGTTTTTTTTTATTATTGGAAGGAATATATTCTAGGACATATTTCAAAACTTTCCATTATAAATTAAATGTTCGTAAACTTTTTGTTTCGAACTAAAAGAAATGTCTGAAACTTTTCTGGACGAAGAAGTTGGAGAAGAGGAACGAGAAGAGAAAGACGTATATTTTTTGGGATATTCTAGAACATTCTGCAGGAAAGTTCAAAAATGTTCGTGAATTTTCGATAAATAATGGAATATTTGGAAGTTTTCTGTTTCTAATTCTAAAAAAGTAGGAACATTCCTGTGAGAATCAGGAGATGAAATCGAAGATTCATGAACATTCTCCAACATTCTTCGTAGAAATCAAACCAATAACATACATGTTCGAGTATTCTTCACAAATAATAGCATATCTAAAAACTTTCTGTTTAGAATTCTAAGAAGTTTTTGGAGCCTTACATGGCAAAGAGATTAAGTAGTAGGAAATTCTAGAACGCTTCAGAGGAATAAATATGGTTTCTGAATAAAGTTGTAGATAAGCAAAAAATGCATACAAACATTTTTAATCCACTGTCATAATTCTCGGGATTGTGAAAACGTGGCTAGCCACGTCGGGTCAGCTAGTATTGAAATATTATTTAATGGCTGTATACCAATAGCTTGGTCATAACAAAATAAGATTGTTCAACAAAACATATTATAGAAACGTAATGCCTTGATAATACAATAATAACAAAACGAGATATAAAAACAGGTTTTGTAATTTCGTAGTTATTAATTTGATATTCCCCTCTGCTCGGGTTGATTCGTATTCATGGTGGCTGCGTTTATAAGTAGGGTGCCTGTACCAGTTATGGCACTACCTAAGGGAAACTATTTCTACAAAAATAAGAAGAAGATCAACGAATGTAATCGATATGTCAAATGATTGATTAGTTTTCATACTTAACAGGAAAAATATAGAAACGGAGCCAAAACTACTTTTGATATTTATTACGGCGTGTGCCAATGATAGGAACCCTGTACCAGTTATAGACAAATTTATTAATTTGGGTTCCACTTCGAACTATTTACATGCATTCCTTATGGGATTTGTCATAACTGGTACACTATGGCGAAATAGGGTACAAGGAAGCTGAAAAGTTAAGGAAAATGATTTATTTCTATCATAATTTGAGAAGTTTGAATGATTGCAATCATCTTTCATGAACCTGATCTGTTGATCACGAAATTTTTCTTGTTGATCTGCATTTTTAAAGGATGGAAATCAACTATGGCGAATTTGGGGTACTATAGCCATAACTGGTACACTGAGCCTACAAAAAAGTTACGAAAATGAGCTAAAAAAAAATTGAAAATTTAGAAAGTATTTTTTTTATGACCGGAAAAGAAAATCCACACGAGCGAAATGAAACCAATCTAGAGTGCCATGTGAAAAGACCTTAACAACTGTCAAACCACCACAACTTGGCTAGACAAAGTTTGCCGGGACAGCTAGTTATGAATAAAATGAATGCTTACACAATACACAGCCTCATGTAGCTATGTGATATCAAATGGTGAGTTCATTGTCAGTTTGAGGATCTCCAAGACCTTACTTGAGTATAGGCCATCGGATCTACTAACGTATTTGGTTGTATCTGAGAGATTTACGCAATAGAGGAATAGTTAAATGCTAAACGTATTTCGACTGTATGGTTGATACTCGAAGAGATGGCTTTCCAGTCTTGGCAAAAATAAAAATACTGCATAATAGCATATAGCATAAGATAAAATATTTTATCTTGTCCGACGTTTCGGTCCGTTTGGGACCTTCTTCTGGGACTCTAAAAGAGGGAGTAAGTACACGGAGAGGATTTTTTGTGTGGAAATTGTAAGTGTTTTCATAATTTGGCTTTTAATAGAAACTCAGAATCGATGACATTTAGACGTTCCACAGAACAACACTGGACGAAAAATCGGTAAAAATTGTAAAGTTTTTTATTTCTGAAAATGTTCTAATGGATGTTATAAATAATCATTCAGAGTCCCAGAAGAAGGTCCCAAATGGACCGAAACGTCGGACAAGATAAAATAGCAGTATTTTTATTTTTGTCAAGACTGGAAAGCCATCTCTTCGAGAATAGTTAAATGGGCATTCATATTTCCCTGAAACCGCTCCGAGGACCATTGAGGTGCCTTGAAACGCTTAAAAACGCCTCTAGAATCCCTATGAAATTAACCAGAGCGCTTCTGAACCAGAGTTGATGTGCACGTGCTGTAGTCCCATGTGCGGGAGCCACATTGCAGGTGAGCTCCCAGGAGCACTGTACATTTTGAGACTGAAATTTGTGCACCTCATTTTTTCTCAAGATGTGTCTCATAAGCTTCGTCTCATGCGCTGATTAAATTAGAAAATTTTACGACAAAAACTTCTTAAACGAACCTAAACCTTTGCACTGAGAGTCCCTACTCGTATCACATAGACTAACCAGACACTTGAGTTGTGTACGGAAAAAATGGTTGAGGTTGTTCGTTACTAAGAAGATGTTTTTCACCTTAGATACCAACAGCTCACGCAGCGCATGAGACGAGCTCCGCGGGAGCTATGCGCCTAGCTCGCACCCACCAGATTTTCGTGAGCCTCCTAGCAGCGCAGCACACTGCGATTTTGAAGAGCTGGGAGACGATTTGGTGGGAGGCTCGTTGTTACATTTATGCACACATGAGCAATGGGAAACTCTGCTCTGAACCCCCCTGAAACCACTCTAAAACCTCCTGGAACGCCCTGAAACGCATTGAAACGCCTCAAAACGCCTCCAAAACCCCCATGAAACCCCATGAGCCTCTGAGGCCCCCTTAACCCTCTTGTAACGCTATATTTCAGTCTGCAAAAATATTGCTTGGAAACGCCTTGAAACACCTTGATACGCTTCGAAACGCCTCTGCTAGAAATTCACCTGCGCGCTTCTGAATCCCCCTAAAACCCTCCCAAAACCTCCTGAAACGCCCTGCAACGCATTGAAAACCTTAAAACGAGGGCGTCCAAAGGTTGCCCTGTTTCGTTCTACTATATTATACAAGATATGATTTGAAAAGTTTCTGAAAAATTAGACAGAGTTGAACCATAACTTCAACAAATAATTGTGACTGAACGTATGTCCACCAATGTAGGACTAGCATACACTGAGGATACTGCAACTCCGAAAATCATACGAATCAACTATGATTTTTTGCCACAAGAATTTCTTGCGAAAATCATAGTTACGAACTATGAATTTGGATTCAAAGCGCCAACTATTATTGTCATACTGTAACTGTATAAATTTCATAACACTCACGTATGAAAATCATACCGATGACGTATAAAAATTGAAACTATGTCTTATGAATATCATACATATTTTTATGAAATATTTTCCACAAATTAAAAAAAAAAATCTCAACCTGGAATCGAACCAGGAACACCAAGGTTGTCGAGTGCGTGCTTTACTCATATGCCAATTGACACTTCGAAAGTTGAAGTGATTAGAAGCCAATAATAAGTTTTGTTGTTTTTTGGCAATGGTGTTTCATAACACATCTTATGATTTTCATACGAAGCTTCTTGTGAGATTTTTCATACGACAAGTCTTATGGATTTCGCTTCTCAATGTATGAAATGCATACGAGAACTATGAAATGATGACAAAAATAAAAATAATCGATTCATAACACAAGTTTACAAAATAAAACGAAAGTCGTGAACTTCTGTCAACGACCAAAATTTTTGAAGCACAATTTAGTGCTGATTTCGAAACCGACCTTCAAAATTTTTTAAGTAGAACAGTTTTTGAGTTTTAGCTCAATATCGAGTTTTGCAACTTTTCAAAATATATAATTTACTAAAATTCAAATATATTGCGTTTTGCTCAACCAATTTTAAATCTTTTTCCATAAATTAAAAGCTGAATACAATACCATTCGATCATTCGAATACAGGTTTTGCGTCAGATTGATGAAATTCAAGATATTGGCGAGTTTTAGGGACGATCTTCTTAAATTTTAGCAAAATTCTCAAAATTTTTTGAAGAAATGTATTTTTTTCAATAAGAAAAAAACAACTTAAAAACTCTCTCTCGACGTTTATTTGACATATCACATGTAGGCGAGTTACAGTAAAATTTTCAGCTCAATCGGAGCATTGATTACAGAGAATGAGATGTGTGAAGTGAGCGACGTTGCTTAAAAATAGAACAAAAATCGAATTCAAATCATCAACCTTGTATGGAAAGTCGAAAAAATTTCCGCTCTACTGTAATTTTTTTCCTTCGCGTTTTCGAACTCAGGGCATGATTCTACACCAAAAATGATCATCAGCTTACCGAGTTCAAAAATGCTGTAAACTAGTGTAAGATGTAAACTATGAAAAGCTTACGTACAGTATCCTCAGTGTATGGTTCCATAAACCATTCGCGAATGGCTTGTTTGTTCAACGCTTTGGAGGCTTGGACAGTTACGTTGATGAAATGGCACACGCGATGCTATGGATTCTATAATATGACAGCAAAACTGTCTCATGTATAGGACTTTTATCCTCGCTAAAAGTTAACAGGTAAACTTGTGTTGTACACTTAAAACGAACTTCCAATTAAAAAAACGTGTTTCTAGTTGAAAGTTTTGAAACAATCATGAGAATAAAAAAAGCTCTCTAAAATATCCATTAAGTTCCAAGCAATGCGCTTCTCATTCAACCGTGATTTGAATGATAATCTCCAGCTCACGGTTTCTTAACAAAAAGGTCAGTTTTGCCAGTATACTGCTGACCAGGTCAGTGAAATGCAGCTTGTGCATCGTTGTTCTCTTTCGCCTTTGTGCCTGCTTTCTGTCGCGGCTGCTGGTCTCTGCTCATGACCGTTCATAGCCACCTAGTTGGCTTGGAATAACTGTGCCTTTAGTAAGCAAGGTCGTCTGAATGCTAGTGCTGAAGATGATGATTTACACGATAGGTACATACTTTTTATACTTGTTACACGCAGTAGGAATGCACATTTTTTACGTTAAAGGACATTTAAGGGCTATTGAACCTGGACAGAGATGTGAATGTCATACCTATAGAATTACACTTCTCTCAACTCAATCTGAGGTTAGACATTGTTTATATAACACAAATCACTTTCAAGTGGACGCCCTTGTCACTCCCTGTCAGTATGCAGCTGAAAACAACTTAATAGACGTATAGAATCTAATCGATGCGGAACTTGAATGTATAGGACTGTTTCACCCTAGAGGTTGTAGAAGCGCGCATTCATCCGTTGTCTTCCTACATGGCAGTAACAGGTGTGATAATACTTTAATTACACTATAGCTGTCGAGAACATATCATTTTTGCCTTTCTCGTACACTAAGTGTACTGGAAAGGCTATATGTTCACTCCAAAAATGACTTTGTGATAGAAGGCCCGGAGGGTCAAATCACATATACCAATCGACTCAGCTCGACGAATTGAGGTGATGTCTGTGTGTGTGTATGTGTGTGTGTATGTGTGTGCGTGTGTGTGTGTGTCTGTATGTGTGTGTACAAAAAACTCACATCACTTTTTGGCAGTAAACCTCATCCGATTTCAATGACCGACGGTTCATTCGACGCGGAATCTGGTCCCATTGTTTCCTATTGAAAATGGTTCGGATCGGTTCAGCCGTTCCGGAGATATGGCCATTTAGGTGTTCCGGAACGGTACCCCAGGAAGGGACCAGATATGAAAATGCATCAAACCTATGCATGCGACACATCAAACCACGGCATTTTCGATAACCTGATGAGTGGTAAGCAGAAAAATAGTCTAAGACCATATCTGAACCGGTAGTGTTCCGGAACCGGTTCCGGGTGTCCCACCGGAAGTGACAAATATCAAAGTGAACCAAACCCATGCATGAGACTCATTAAACCACGGCATTTTCGATAACCTGATGAGCGGTAAGCAGGAAAATAGTCTCAGACCATATCTGAAACGGTAGTGTTCCCGAACCGGTTCTGGGCGTCCCGCTGGAAGTGGCCAAATATACAATTGAACCAAACCCATGCAAGCGACACATCAAACCACAGAATTTTAGGTGACCTGATGGACAATGAGCAGGAAAATCGTCTCAGACCACATCTGAACCGGTAGTGTTCCGGAACCGGTTCTAGGCGTTCCACTGGAAGTGGTCAAAAATACAATTGAACCAAACCCATGCATGCGACACATCAAACCACGGCATTTTCGATGACCTGATGGACAATGAGCAGGAAAACCATCTCAGACCATATCTGAACCGGTAGTGTTCCGGAACCGGTTCTAGGCGTCCCGCTGGAAGTGGCCAAATGTACAAGTGAACCAAACCCATACATGCGATACATCAAACCACGGCATTTTCGAT
This sequence comes from Aedes albopictus, assembly GCF_035046485.1. Lineage (NCBI taxonomy): Eukaryota > Metazoa > Arthropoda > Insecta > Diptera > Culicidae > Aedes > Aedes albopictus. The sequence goes on from NC_085137.1 coordinate 322,047,952, forward strand.
GACCTGATGGGCAATGAGCAGGAAAACCATCTCAGACCATATCTGAACCAATAGTGTTCTGGAACCCGTTCCGGGGTTCCCGCCGAAGTGGTTAAATCTGAAAGAGAATCAAACCCGTACATGCGCCACATCAAATAGCGGCTTTTTAGATTACCTAATGAACGGCCAGCAAGTGTTTCGGAATCGGTTTTGAATGGCCGGAAGAGGCCAAAATTGTAAAAGTAAACCAAATCCAGGCATGTGACACATCAAATCGTGGCTTTTGCGATAACCAGATGAACAGTTAGCTAGAAAATAGCCTTACGTCACACTAAGGACAACTGGTAGTGTTCCGGAATTGGTTCCGAGAGTCCCGTCGAAATTGTCAAACCCTGCATGTGACGCCTGCAATTTGCAGCGTTTTTGGTTAACCGATGAGCAGTTAACAAGACAATAATGTTAGACCATATTTGATTCAGCCGGTAGTTACCCGGAGTCAGATCCGGGTAGTAAAATGTAAAATTTAACCAAACCCATGGATGCGGTACATCAAATCACGACCAGTCTTGTAAGCATTCGACACTTTTTACTACCTTCATTTCGCTGCCGCAGTTGGGTGTCAGTCGGCTTTGTTACATTCGTGCGCTATCGTCACCTCTTACCTACACACAACACGAGCAGTAGAACGTAGATCAATGAACATAAGAAAGGGTCAAATCAATGTCATCTGACACGTTGACTAGTATCTAATTCTAGCTTTACGCATAGATTTTCAGCCAATTCCGATTATGAATGTTAATATTAGTTTATTATTGCATGTTGCATTGAATACGACACACAGATGGGCAACATTACTCTTATTGTGGAAGAAGACAGGAATAACAAAAGCCGATCCGTCTCCCGAAGCCGCTATCGTGGTGAAGTGCATTCGTTTGACATTTATGTTTCGAACAGTAGTTTGATTGCTTGTGTTGCGAATGTCGGAGACAAAGGAGGCCGAATATCGACGAAAAGGTTCAAATGACTGTGATCTCTAACAAGACTGATCACGTCTTATCGACAACCTGATGGAAAAATAGGGTCAGACCACATTAGATTCCCGGTAGTGTTGCGGGTTCAGCTGTGGCTTCGAAAGTGGTTAGAAGTAAAAGTGAAGCAAACCCATTCATGCGATATAACAAATCGCGGTGATTAGGTAAAGGTGAATAAATAGCAATAAAATATTCTCAGACCATAATTGGGACAACCGGTAGTGTCATGGTCAATGACTCATGGAATCAGATCCGGCTATCCCACCGGAAATTACCAAATGTAAAAATGAACCAAACCCATACATACGACACATCAGATCGCAGATTTTTTGATAATCTAATGAACAATTAGCAAGAAAATAGCCTTGGATCACATTAGAGACTAGCTGTTGTGTAGCAGAACCAACGTTCATGTGAAAAATTAAATCGTGGCTTTGTTTAATGGCCTGATAAACATTAGGTATGAACAACAGTGACGAATAGGTCTAAGTTCTCATATATGAGAACAAAATATAGAAAAAAAAAATACTAAAGCGATCTCATCAAATCGTACCATTTCAGATTCCTAAGGTGTAAATTTATAGCAGGATGGGTCAACGTTGAATGGAAAAATAAGAATTTGATCGCGTCAACAGAAGATGGTGGCTGTTTTAAGGAATTTTGAGCTCTAAAACTATGTAAAATAAGTGTATTTGGTATGGGAAATATGTTCGGAGTTCAACAGAGTATCCAAGATAGCGGTCCAAAGTCCAAGATAATGGCCCAGCATTCAAGTTAGTGCCTATTTTATAGGATTTTTAATTCTTGCATTATGGGCATATTTTGTATGAAAATATGTCCAGAATTCAAAATTTGTAATCAGAAAACCCAAGCTATGGTCTGCAATATGACTATAGTTTGAATGGGGAAGAATGCCGGTCTTCTTCCAAAACTGGTAACCAGAAAATCATAAACGACATGCGAAAATTCAATACGGCGACTATTTTATGTAATTTTAGGTGCAGAGTCCAAAAATGAATACCAGAACATCCAAGATGGTGTCTCAATGTTCAAGATGGCGGTTAGTTTTGTTGGGGTAGATATCCGGAAAATCTAAAATGACGTTTCAAAATTTTGCGGCTTCATGACTCTTGTTTGGTTTGAGTTTTGGATCGTTGTCCTATATTTTCTGAATATTGGATGTTATGCTAATATAAAATGTATCTATATTGAGTAGATTTAGCAAGCAGTTTTCATTTTGTATTTATGTCAATGTCATCAACATGTCGCTCGAGTTTGGTTGAAAGGATATTTTAAAGCACGAGAAAGGCACCATCACCGCTAGGTGGATTAATTAGGGTTTTTTTTATTAACTGTCTGTTGACATTACCTGACTTTTGCTCAACACTTGACTAGAATTAATGAAGATTTAGCCATTCAACGTTAATGCACATATAATTTTGCTAGTCTGAAATTGTGTGCGCACCTAAGTGGTAAATGTAGTGCAGTGAACTCGTCACTATACCGTTCTTTGTGAGTTAAAGTGAGGTTCTTAACTTGATGTTAATTCTGGTCATTGTGATTCTTTATTTGAACTTATTTCTTTAATTACTGTATCTGTCATTTTTCTATGGATTTTATTGTTCTTGCTTGAATGCACTATGGGGCGGCTCCCTACAAACAGGTAATGTGTAATGTATGAAAAACATGTTGAACATCAATTCACTCAAAGTGCAAATTTTCGGTAATACCAATCCGTGTGTTCAATTATGAATTTCAAATAACTCAACGTACATACAGATGGGGAAATTATTGGTTAAATTGGGAAAAAATCCACAGCTCAGGTGAGATTTGAACTCCGTACATATGTACAACAGAGATGATTATATTTGCGGTTTAGGGGAAGATGATATAGATCGATGAGATTAGAATTGAACCTTATGACAACTAAGTTGCCGGGTCATTAATTGGCTCGGTAGCTTAGTTGGTAAAGCACTTGTCTAGCGAATAAGGGTCGTGAGTTCAAATCTCACCTGAGCTGTGGATTTTTTCCCAATTTAACCAAAAATTTACCCATCTGTACATATGTACGTTGAGTTATTTGAAATTCATGTTGAACATGTCAAAACACTTCAGAGGTCTCCAAACTCCTTGGAATTTAGTCCTACACTGTTACGGTCTGTAATGGTCCGCGTAGGAATAAAGAGATCCGCAAAGATCTACAATGGTCTTTAAATTCATTCAAGGCCTTTTGGTTATGCCATGAAGGGTGTGCTCTCATTAATTGAAGGGTTTTAGAAATTTAAATAAACAAGTTTTTAACAAGGCAGTTTAAATAGCATCACATTACAAGGGCATTCTGTCTGTGTATAAGGATTTCTGCTAAAATTTACAAAATGGATTCAAATTTGTAAAAACCCGCTTCACTAAGAGATCCAACACCAGATTGAGACTCTACTATGATTGATCTACCGAGAAAAGCGGCCATGACGACCAAATGTTTCCTCAAAGGTATTTAATGGTCAATAGGGTGATTTCATATTGTAATATCTCAATCATAGCCAACAACTTGATCGGAATTGCAGAATAGGAGCTAGTAGCAGCCAAATTTGATTTCAATGTCTCCCAGGGATCCTAAGCAAATAGTTTGTATGGGAAAACTTTATTTTTTAATGTAGCATCATTTTATAATTTTACAACCAACCTTTCTACGTCTGACATATTATTCGAAAGGTTTATAAACAACCTTTAAGAAACTGCTTTAAAAGTTCAACATTTTTCATTTAAGCCGAAGATATGCGAAATTGAACATTTCATTCATTTTACCAAAAACTGCCAATGGTCTCATTCAGCTGCCAATATATCGATAAGTTTAGGGATTAGCAAACTACCTAATATTCTGAGGTTTGCTGGTCCAAGTGGTCTACTTTTAACAACCGAACCTACACTCAGTAGCAAAAAAAAAAAGCCGAGCTGAATTTTTCTTCCAAAATCCATCATGTTCAATCTGCTGCAACTTTGACAATCATCAATATTTTTGGCTGAAAATTTTACCACTTCATCATCAATATATTGATAATGTATGGACAAAATTTCAAATTGATAGAAATTATATATTTTGAGTTATAACAGCACGAAAATTTATAAAAATATGTCATATAATATGGATTGTTTATTAAAATTTAGATCTAAACATTAATGGAACGAATTGACCTCGGCTTTTTTTCTGCACCGGTGTTTCAGCGTGGTCAATATGGAGTGAAAACTGTAGGCACCCACAGAGGTACTTCAACTTTGACGATTTCTGTGGCCCGAACCGCTGGATGAAAACATTTCAAATTTTGACCACAACATTTCCTATATTTGCTGACGCTGTAGTGAAATTTTTATGAAGCTACTAAAATTTTTCACTGAAATACGGATTTTTGAAAAAGATATGTCCAAAAATTGATTTTTTCATATAAGCTGTTATAACTCAAAATATATATTTTCTATCAATTTGAAATTTTGTCCATACATTATCAATATATTGATGATGAAGTGGTAAAATATTCAGCCAAAAATATTGATAATTGTCAAAGTTGCAGCGGATTGAACATGACGCATTTAAGGAGAAAAAATCAGCTCGGCTTTTTTTTTGCTACTGAGTGTAAATCTCAAATTGACTAAAGTCGTTTTTTGATTTTTGGCCACCTGAATCCCCTTAGTGCAAGTTGGGGTCATTGAGTAGTATTTCTATCCCGATACACTTTCAGGTTTCGGTCTAGTCTCTAGACAAACAAAGAAAACCCGCTATTTAAATTTAATATAGCAGAATAAATAAATACAGGAGTATTCTGAAAATGAAATTTTTAATAGATGTTTGAGGAAATGTGCCTATTAAGGTGGCCCACACTTATGAAAAACAAAAATTTCGAAAAATGCCAAGTCTTACCTGCTCAATCAGTTGTTTTGGACTCCCAGAAGCTTCGTGCAAAATTTGAGCAAAATCGGTTGAGCCTAAGGGGGCGCTCAAAACGCTTGAAGTTTGAATGGGAAAACTTGGCCAAATGTATGCAGAAATTTTAAGTTTTCGAATTTTGCCGCTAGGTGGCGCTGTAAGCGTTCAATAATCAAACCCTTTGGTATTATTGTAGGTGACTATATGCCAAAAAACTTTGTCGAAGACCGCAAAGTGATCCAACGTCTGTGAAAAAAGTTATAACCTAGGAAAAGTGAGGATAAACTTTATTGTTGTTTTTTCCAATACATGTAAAGGAATAGCATCAACAATGAAATCTCAATACTTTGCCTCACTTTGCCTATGGTATAACTTTTTTCACAGCCGTCGGATCACTTCGTGGTCTTCGACAAAGTTCTTTGGCATATAGTCACCTACAATAATACCAAAAGGTTTAATTATTGAACGCTTACAGCGCCACCTAGCGGTAAAATTCAAAAACTTAAAATTTCTGCATACACCCTTGTGCCTATAATTATACTACTGGTATTATTTTTGAGAAAATCCTGACAATGCTAATGCATAACCATAAATTTAGTTGGTGCCAATATATTTAGAACCAAAATCTATATACTATGAACATCTCAAGAGAGCATCGGGTAATGAAAGGGTTGGGGATTTCATTCAGTTTTTTTCATTCGACACATGTAAACTTGTGCCATTTACGAATGCCGCTCGAAAAAAAAAGAGCCAACTATTTAATACCGCAGAATAGCATATGTCACGTTCGTTAGTTCAGTGGAGAGAATTGTCTTCCTTTAATAAATTACTCCGGGCGACGTTCCAGCCATCCGAAAGCTCTGGATTGGAGGCGTGTACGACGATGGCGCTATTAGCATTCGGTGTGCATATTTAGAAGATATGCTATGTTTTGTAATAAGTTCACTGTGCGGTGTGTGCGTACGGATGAATGATTAGCGATTGTACACCACATGTAGTGCGTCACTGTGACGTGAGTAGAAATGGAAAGGGATTCCTTCGCAAATCTTTTTTATATGTTAAAATAATGTTAAGCCATGAGCACAGGCTTGTTGTGCTTTGCAGTAGTTTGCATACATGATTAGGGGTCGCACACAAATTATGTCAAAATATATCGAAAATTCCGGAATAACAACCGTAGAATATGACAAGAAAGATGTTGTATATGATTAGTTTTTGCCTGATCACTATTTAATCCAGTAAAGATTTTTAATATTAGGAGTGTATGCAAACAGTTTTTTTTATATGCATCACTAGAATATAAATTGAACTGAATAATCATTCTACAGAGATTACAGAGACCACTAGATAACAAGTGATAGAAAAGAACATTTCCCAATTAAACGTAAGAACATAACAATTCTTATATCCGAAGCTGTAAGCGCGCGGTTATCCAGCAAGACCATTTTGAGGGTGATCGGTTCGATTCCCGGTCGGTTTATCAACTCCGTAATGGGAAATTTCCTTGATTTCTTTGGGCATAGTATTTTCGTGCCTGTCATACAGTCTTAACATGTAAAATGTTCATTGGCAGACGAAGTCCTCAATAAATTACATACTGTGATTTCGGGTGGAATTGATCACTTTTCATAGTTTTTGGCGTCTGTTCGATGTGGTCAAACTCAATGCTTTAGAATTAGTACGACCACGGTTTTCATCAGTCAACAAGGTTGATACTTTTACCGCAAATCATATTATTGTAAAAAAAAAATATCATTTGAAATAAAAAAAAACAATTTTTTCTTTCGGGGTCAAAATGGTTCAGTAAATGAAATGCCTTTATAAGTGCTGAAAATATGTTTACCACCTCAATTAATTAGAAGGCGAAAAGCTACCCAAAACATGTACAAGTTATCTAAATTTTAAATCATTCATGTGTAAAGTTAAATAAATCAAAAGAAAACGTCTGAAAGTATGCAGTTTCCATACTGAATATGTGATTCTTCCCGGAAAACTACAATTTCTTGCATAAACTTCAATAATACAGTAGGGACCTGGTAGCATTTTGGGCATCCTTGGGAAATTCCTGGAACATTTCCTGAAAAAGCATTGAAAGAATTCCTATTGCAAGAAGAAATCTCTGTTAGGATATCAAATGAAACTCCTTGAGAAATATGTACATGGAGGAATTCCTGAAAAAGTACTGGGGAAATATCTGGAGCAGTTCTAGGAGTAATCACAGCTCGAATATGTTGATAAGTTTCAGAATGAATTCCAGGAGAATTTCCAACAAGAATTTCTAAAGGAATTTCAGTAGCAATACAAAGAGATTTTCGTATAGAAATACCATGAGGTAATCCATGAATACCATGAGGTACGGGCTTGGCGGTCTAGTGGCTACCGCTTCTGATTCGTATGCAGAAGGTCATGGGTTCAATCCCAGACCCGTCCCTTTCATCCATCTTTCTATCCACTTTCTCTCTCTCTCTTCACTACATATACAACTCATGTATATTCATATGTTCATAGCCATCGCTAGAACCAGAAACGAATTGAAAAAAGTCGTTTCTTTCCCTTCCAACTTCCATTCACAGCACAGTGTATATAACGCCTACAAGTTATGCAACCAAAGCGTGCTGTGCCGCTTGACCTTATTCACCTTATTCACCACACAATCTATCATCTTACAAACACTATAAATAAATCCCTATCCATGGATCGCATCACCGACCCAACGGTGACTCCCAGATCTCCCATCCTTTCCGTCTAACAAATACCCCAGTCCGTACTGGTTGTGGGGATGCAGAGGTGCTCTCGGTCTTTAGTAGCAACAACCAGCACACTCTAACATTCCTTTCCCTTCCCAACTGACTATAAGGACGTGGCCGGCGCCGTTATTGATCAAAAATGCATGAGTTGCTAAAATTGCACTTTGAGAATAAGTGGAGTGTCCCAGTCTTTATTCATTTGGATCTCAGTGCAATTGGTACCAGCTCAGATCAATCACGGAGGAGCAACCATTGACATGTATAGTCAGATTTGATCGATCGATCGAGAAATACCATGAGGTAACCCTGGAAAAATCCAAAGAGGAACCCCCGGGAAATCCATAGAAAATGCCCAATTGGGAAACCTAATAGAGGAATCCTAGTGAAATCTCTAGAGGAATTCCTATATGAGTAACAATTAAAAGCATTAATAGAGGAACGTTTTAAGAAATTCCTGGAAGGATCCTTGAAGGAATCCTTAGACAGAGGCATTCTTGAAAAAATCACTAGTGAAATCGCTAGATTTATTCATCAGTAGGTCGGCTCCATTTTCTTCCATCCGTAGATTTAATCATGGATTTATGCATGGAGCAATTCATATGATAATTATTGCTGAAATACCTACAGAAATCTCTGAATTCATCACTAGAGGAGTTCCTGTGGAAATTTTGGATAAAGTTCTATAGGAATACCAGCAAGAATTTCTGGAGGAATCCCAGCTGGAGTCCCTGAATCTCAGGGGGTATCATAGGAAGAATGCATGAACAATTATTAGGGAAATATCTAAAAGGGTTCTTATAGAAATTTCTAGAAAAAGGCTTGGAGGAACTCCAGCAGATGTTCCTGGATTAATCAAAGGGTAACTCTCGCTGAGACCGTCCCACTATTTACACCATGTCTTTAAAAATGTGTAAGGTGGTGATTTTCTGAAAGTCCTCCTCAAAAAAAATAAGAAAAATGCATTTTCTTAATCAATTTGATGGACCCCCCGTTAGTTAGTGCCACAACCATTTTTGCGGACCCCTCGATTTTGATCAATTGTTGGCTCATTTAAACCGTTATAACTCAAAAGTTTCTCCAAAAACCACCTCATAACAAAAGGGTGTTGGAAAGAGGAAGGATAGAGCTACTCCTCCTCTCCTCTTCTTGGTGTAACGTCCTCACTGGGACAAAGCCTGCTTCTCAGCTTAGTGTTCTATGAGCACTTCTACAGTTTTTAACTGAGAGCTTCCTCTGCCAATGACCATTTTGCATGTGTATATCGTGTGGCAGGCACGAAGATACTCTATGCCCAAGGAAGTCAAGGAAATTTCCTTTACGAAAAGATCCTGGACCGACCGGGAATCGAACCTGTCACCCTCAGCATGGTCATGCTGAATACCCGTGCGTTTACCGCCTCGGCTATATGGGCCCCTAGAGCTACTATTTACAGTTATAAAAAGTTGGGTCGGCCATATTGATTTTGGCCACCATCTTGGATTTTTATACCAAAACTGTTTTTTCACCATGTTGGCAATCAGCGATTTTCAAAATTTTTGCGTCAATCGAAAGCGGGGACATTTTTACACAACATATCAACAATTTAGAGATGTATCTTTTTCCTATCAAAAGTTATCTGCACTTTTATAAATCCTGACACTTTAGCGCACTGGACCAGGTGCCGGTTGTTTACATAAATTGATTAACCGAATGCATTTTTCTAACTTTTGGGGGGGGGGGGACTTTCAGAAAATCGCCACCTTAAACATTTTTGTAGACATGGTGTAAATAGTGGGACGGTCTCAGCGAGAGTTACCCTAAAGCACGGGTTCCCAACCGGTGGTTCGCGGCCCCCTGGGGGGGGGGGGCGTGTAGCCAGTCTAGGGGGGCCGCGATGTTACCAAAATAATTGTTATTTTTTTATTCTATTTTTTGAAAATAGAAAAATTTATAATTTTGTATACCGCCAACCCCAAAAGCCACAATTTGAGGAACCAATTTTCAGTATAAAACGCCTTCAGAAGAAAAAAATTTCGGCTGCGCCGCTATTTTTCAGCTATGATTCAAATTGAATGTTCATGGCATCATTTTTACGAAATGTGAGTGTCATTGATCGTCGAAGATCCCTCCCACAGTAAATTTCTGGCTACGTCACTGTATCCAAAAGACTCGGTTTCGTTCATTTAATTCATATATTTTTTTTTCTAAAAATTTTCATTGGGCCGCGGATGTTTTGACAATTCTTAAAGGGGGTCGCCACCTCAAAAAGGTTGGGAACCCCTGCCCTAAAGCAAAAATATATATATACTAGCTGTCCCAGCAAACTTTGTCTTGCCGTCTTGTGGTGGTTGAATATTTATTTTATTTTATTGACAACTGTTGAGCTCAAAATAGCACCGCACTCTAGATTGATTTTTCGGTCGTGTTGATTTCTTTCCCAGCTCATAGAAAATCAGTTCTTTTTCAATTTTGTTACTTTTCTAGTTGATTTTCGTAACTTTTTGTACATATAAACACAGCCACCTTGAAAACGAATCAAACAGTTCAAGGGTCAGCCTGATCGGTTCAGCCGTTCCTGAGTTTTGTTGCCTCAAAGGAACTTCAAACTCATTTTTATATACCTATATAGATATATAGATTGAAAAATCCCAGCAGGATTTTTTGGATGAATCCATAGGAAAAACCCCGAATAAATCCACGTAGCAATTCTAAGTGGAATCAGGAGGATCAGAAGTTCCTGAAATAATCATAAAAAAATCCTTCTTTAGGAATCACAGGAGGAATGCCTGAAAAAAAAATGTAAAAGGGAGCATCCGAATGGATCGTTATAGAATCTTTGGAAGAATTTCCGGCGGAATTCTTGGAGAGACACAAGCAAAAAAATACCTACTCTTGAAGCAAAAACTGTTACAAGAATTGCAGAATCATTTCTGGAGGAATCCCACCTGATTTCATTAAGAGTTTCTTATGGATAAATCACTAGAACAATACCGACAGCAATTTTGAAGCAATCCGAGCAGGAAGTCTACAACATAAATCTCATAATAAATTTCTGAAGCAATCCCAACAAGTAAATCTGGAGGAATCCCAGAGACACCGAAAAGAAAAAGAAAATTGGTAGACTTGTAATCACAACTACAGACAGCGTTTATTGTTTGTTCTGTTCCAAAGCCGATATGGTAAGCGCACGTGCAATCAACAAAACCATACTGAGGAAGGCGGGATCGATTTCCGGTTGGCCCAGAAACGTTTTATAATAGAAATTTCCTTAAGTACCTTGTGTATGAAACATCTTCATGACTAAGCGGGGCGAATAAGGGCTGTAATTTGACACCATACTTATAAACATTGTTGTTGCCGCTATTAATTGCCTTCATTATAGGTTAAAATGAAAGTAATATTCACAAAAGTAGAAAATTTTTCACAAAACTTGGTGATATAATAATACTAGTAGAAGATAGTAAGGTCGCCTGATTCCGTGGTAGTAGGTACCAATTCACCGTGTATCAGATATTTTATTCTTTTTTGTTTATAAAATAAAACAACCCAGCCAAGGGAATTTTTACTTATATGGGACAATATGGAGCACGGTGAATGGAGACCATCGATTTTTAGGGTACCCATTTACCGTGCCTTGTAAACACACATTAGTGTCAAAATGATATTTTTAAAAGTTTCTAATGAGCGTTTTGACATGCTAACAATTTATTAGTGTTGTATCGGTGAATTGAAGGGAAATTGTCATACCATTCAATCGTAACATGGAAATAATGAAAGAAATATGAGCCATTTTACGAAGTGACAACAATGTTGATGATGATATTGGTTTTCACGGGTTATTGGACACTAGCTCCTGTCAAAATTCATTCATAAAATCCGCTCGTAAAATAGACTATTCGAAGGAACACGGTGAATGGAGCCCTCACGGTGACTGGCGTCTTGACGGTTCATTTTTTGCCTTTCTCGTACACTAAGTGTACTGGAAAGGCTATTCACTCCAAAAATGACTTTTTGATAGAAGGTCCGGAAAGTCGAGTCACATATACCAATCAACTCAGCTCGACAAATTGAGGTGATGTCTGTGTGTGTATGTGTGTGTGTGTGTGTGTGTGCATGTGTGTGTATGTGTGTATGTGTGTATGTGTGTACAAAAAACTCACATCACTTTTTGGCAGTAAACCTCAACCGATTTTAATGACCGATGGTTCATTCGACGCGGTATATAGTCCCATTGTTTCCTATTGAAAATGGTTCAGATCGGTCCAGCCGTTTCGGAGTTATGGTCATTTAGGTGTTCCGGACCGGTACCCTTGGGAGGGGCCAGACATGAAAATGCAACAAACCCATGCATGCGACACATCAAACCACGGCGTTTTCGATCATCTGATGAATGGTAAGCAGGAAAATAGTTTCAGACCATATCTGAACTGGTAGTGTTCCGGAACCGGTTCCGGATGTCCTGCCGGAAGTGGCCAGATATAATGCATGCGACACATCAAACAGCGGCATTTCCGATAACCTAATGAAAGGTTAGCAGGGAAACAGTATCAGACCATATCTGAACCGGTAGTGTTCCGGAACCGGTTCCGGGGGGTCCCGCCGGAAGTGGCCAGATATAAAAGAGAACCAAACCTATGCATGCGACACATCAAACCACGGCATTTTCGATCATCTGATGAACGGTTAGCAGGAAAATAGTTTCAGACCATATCTCAACCGGTAGTGTTCCGGAACCGGTTCTGGATGTCCCGCCGGAAGTGGCCAGATATAAAAGAGAACCAAACCCATGCATGCGACACATCAAACCACGGCATTTTCGATCATCTGATGAACGGTTAGCAGGAAAATAGTTTCAGACCATATCTGAACCGGTAGTGTTCCGTAACCGGTTCCGGATGTCCCGCCGGAAGTGGCCAGATATAAAAGAGAACCAATCCCATGCATGCCTCACATCAAACAGCGACATTTCCGATAATCTGATAAACGGTTAGCAGGAAAACAATATCAGACCATATCTGAATTGGTAATAGCCATAGACAATATTTGGGACAACCTGGAATCGGTTCCAGGTGTCCGCCGGAAATGGCCAAACGTAAAATTGAACCAAACCCAAGCATGCGGCACATCAAATAGTGGAATTATGAAAGTGAACAAAACCAATGTTAGCGATAAATCAAATTATGCCGTTTTGATTGCCAGGTAAACAGTGGGTAAGATTAAAAGTAAAGAAATAGTCAAAGTCTTCATATATATGCAAGAGAATAAAATCGTTACCAAAGCAATCTCATCAAACCACACCATTTCAAATTTCCGTGGTGTTAATATAAAGTAGGATGGATCAACGTGTTATGGGAAAATTATAATTTGATCACATCAACACTGAATAAAATTTTTCCAATCTCCTTTTGCGTCTAAAATTACTGTGCACTATTTGGTTCATAAGGAGGTCAAATTTTACATGAATCTTATTAAGCGTATAAGTATTCTCAGGATCGGCTCATGTCGATCTAGAGATCATGAGTGCATATTCAACGAGAAAGGCACTATCACCACTAGGTGGATTAATCTGGGTTTTTCTACTTCAAAAAAGGCTTTCAAAATTGGGACAAAAAGCCGACAAAATCGGGGGCTGTCCAAATCGGGTCCAAACTGTATGTATAGAACTGACGAAATAGGATTAAGCGAATGCTTGACAACTATTAACAATCATTCGAATATTCGTTAAGTAATGTGCGATACAGTTACGGTAACAAAAGTTTGAAAGTTTGAAAGTTTGGTCTTTAAAATTTGGGAAAATATTGAATTTAATACCGTCAAATGGGGTAACTTGCAGCCCTTTTCGACTTTGAAAAAATACCATTGCAAATCCAAACATATGAAACATCACTGTTGAAAATGCTTTGACATCCATGTGCACAACAGAACACGTGCTCGATGAACAAATTGAGATTTGAAATTATGAAAAAAAATCCACGTACTCCGGTGAGACTCGAACTCACGACTCCCAATTCGCTAGACGGGCGCTTCTATTCCTTCAAGCTACGGAGTCACTCGACTATCTCCGTCGCCAGCAGGCCTAGAACTGAACTCGATTCCACAATCGCACATGGTTATCTTCTTTTCACAATCCAAACCCCCTTCGGATGGGATTAGATGAACATCTAACACATTGTCTGTTGTGCACATGTATGTCAAAGCGAGAGAGGAAGTTATTTTTAATTGTCGAGAGCTTCGGGCACTGCCTCCCAATCACTTATTGGTATGGCAATTAGTGTGCAGTCGGACTCTCGACGGGTCGGTCCTCGGCCGACCGAATACGGTAAGGGTGACCGTAGCACCTTACAAATGTCAATTTCTTGATTTTGCTTTGGCTGACCAAGCCATGTGGGAAATTACACTGTTGAAAATGCTTTGACATCCGAGTTCAGTTCTAGGCCTGCTGGCGACGGAGATAGTCGAGTGACTCCGTAGCTTGAAGGAATAGAAGCGCCCGTCTAGCGAATTGGGAGTCGTGAGTTCGAGTCTCACCGGAGTACGTGGATTTCTTTTCATAATTTCAAATCTCAATTTGTTCATCGAGCACGTGTTCTGTTGTGCACATGGATGTCAAAGCATTTTCAACAGTGTAATTTCCCACATGGCTTGGTCAGCCAAAGCAAAATCAAGAAATTGACATATGAAACATACTGTAAAGCATCTTGTACACTAATGACCACGAGTGGAATACTATGCAGCACTTGATTTACCAAAATACCTTGCCACCTAATCATGAGGAGCGAAATACATGCTTGTTGCATGTTACCCAAGATGTTACCCCATCTGTGGAGTAACTTGCAACACATGACATGAAGCGAAGTTAGCTACCATTGAACTGCACTAACATTCTAGTACTTGGTGATGTTATGAGATTTTGGTGTAATGCTTGAAAAATGCATTGAAAAGATGTACATTAACTAACTGAAATATGATTTTTCATGAAAAAAATGATTGTTTTACATGGTAGATTACATAGTTTCACCCCGAGCAGAGTAAAAAACTTCAATAATAGCATATTTTGATACGGAGATCAACAAATGATATTTGTTTGTTTGAGATAAGAGGTAAAAGTACTGAAAATAATATCTCAATTTTACTCCTGGAACATCATCATCATAGCACATTTAGCTCTTGGTAAGATCTAACCAATAGTAGTAAGCATTTTATTTTGAATTTTGCTATTGGTTAGATAGTTCAAGAACAATTTTTTGCAATTATTTTCAGTACTTTTACCTCTTATCTCAAACAAACTAATATCACATTTTGATCGTCAGTACTTGACCTCTGCCCGGGACAGCAGGTCGCACATCCCTCGAATGTATATATATTGATCTCGTGACTCAGTACTAGTTACAATCTAGCAAAGGTAGAGTTTGTCATCTTTAGATATTTTTTCAACTTGAAGTGGCTTTTCGCTAATTCAGCGGAAATGTCAGGATTTAAACACACATTAAACTCTGTAAATATTAAAGCCGTTAATTTGGGCATCCAGCTGAAATAATTTACTCCATCTAGTTTCAGCATTGATGTTCATAACACTAGTTTACAAAATAAAATGAAAGTGTGCTTCAAAAATTTTTAAGTAGAAGAGTTTTCGAGTTTGAGCTCAATATCGAGTTTTACAACTTTTTAAAACATGGAATTTACTAAAAATCAAATATCTTGCGGTTTGTTCTACCAATTTTTATTCTTTTTTTATAAATTGAAAGCTGAATATAATTATATTAATACCATTCGATCATCTGAAGGCAGGTTTTGCGTCAGATTGATGAAATTTAAGATATTGGCGAGTTTTAGGGACGATCTCCTTAAAATTTAGCAAAATTTCCAAAAATATGTGAATAAAAGTGAATTTTTTTCAATAAGAATAAAACAATGTAAAAATTCTTTCTCAACGTTTATTTGACATATCATATGCAGGCAAGCTACAGTAAAAAATTCAGCTCAATTAAAGTCGAAAACATTTCCGCTCTACTGTATTTTTTTCCTTCTCGTTTTCAAACTCAGGGCATGATTCTACACCAAAAACGATCATTAACCGAGTTCAGAAATGCTGTAAAAACTAGTGTACTCCAAGTGGCAATC
The DNA here is from genome assembly GCF_035046485.1 of Aedes albopictus. NCBI lineage: Eukaryota > Metazoa > Arthropoda > Insecta > Diptera > Culicidae > Aedes > Aedes albopictus. The sequence continues at coordinate 322,063,728 of NC_085137.1, forward strand.
GTGATGAGGTAAGAAGTTTATGATCATAACGATGTGTAGAAGCTCCTAATATGGCATTACAATTTAGTACCCGAGTGATCAATTTCACCCCTCTGATCAGTTTCACCTCACTGATCATTTTGACCCAGTCCTATGGTACGATTAACCTACGATATCAATTACTCCCGCGAATAATTGATTTGTTACTATATGTAACGGGACGCGATTCATCTCGACATGATACTTACTCCGCAGATAAGTCAGGTATTCACAACAACAAGTCATACATAAATCATACTGGAATCAGCTAGGAAGCTAATCCCTACATGCATCAAACCGCTCACTTCAGAAGATGCGTCATTGCTGTACTTGAAGAAGGTTGTTGACTGACAAACGGTATCTATGCACATAATTAAAACTATTTGTAACGACAGCCACGCGTTCACACGTTAAACTCTATGTAAGTAGGTAATTACGTTTTGTCTAACGCTGTACAATCAGATGATTTGTCACAACCATAATCACGAACGTACCCTCCTCTCTCAATGGGGCAACAACTTGAGCAATCAATTAATGATAGATTCAAGTCACGGTAACGAGGTTCACTGAGCGTATTTGAATTTGGCGGAACGAGGTATCATAAAATTTTGGGACTTAACGATGTGTTTACATTTTACGAACAACTCGATTTTTATGAAGACAGTACTGGCTCAATTAAGCTACGTTAAAATATTATCTTTGAGCTTACCGAAAATTTTATAGCTCTTTGTGACACACGACCACATTAGGGTGGTTCAAATCTTTAAAAGTTTTGATGTACTAGACTATACATTCTCATTGGAATATTCAGAACATGTATGAAATGCAGACGAAGAAAACATACTACAAATAATTTTGATGAAATTAAGGGTAATCATATCCTCAACCAATCGATTTTTCCAAAATTGATTATAGGCTATTAATAGATTAATCAATGAAAGCTATTAATTGATGACTTCATTTAATATGTCGTAACTGTTTTGCGATATTCTCAATCATACCATATTGGTATGACGTGCACAGGACTTCTCCATTAACTACGCAGACTCAAAGGAGAGAGGGCGGTTCAAGCCGAAGTATACCATCCGCATCCATGCACATTTTTAAAATACTTTATTGACGAATGTCTACGGTGGGGGCGGATATCTGAGATGACTTAGCCTACGTAGTTTATGGATAGCGCGCATCAGATATATAGCTTACTTCTCTGTTTAGTGTTCTGATCTTTAGCTGCTAATAAATTGAAGCTTTTCTTATCAATTGTATTTGGTCAACCCGAAGGTAAAGAAAGTCAAGAAAATTAAAAGAAGATGACCTTAACAGTATCGAATCCAAACACCAACAACACGTTCTTACTAAAACAAAAACTGTGCGTTTTCCGCAACGGTTATATGGACCCTAATAACCAAAATAGAGTATGTGTGCCATCAGTAATCTCACGCTCCCATTTTCATCCTATTTGAAAACAAGCGATTACGGCACCGACTGATTCCGTTCTTTTTGTTTTCATGGATGCTCACTTCTAACAAAAAATACAACAATAAGAAACAAAGCAAACAGCGCTTCAAACCTTTGTTTTTCGTAGGATTAAAAAGGGGGCCACATGCCTAAGAAGAGATCCAATACCCTACAAGTACTTATTCAATAGTGGGGATTGTACAGTGGCAAATTTCATCATTTTCTAGTAAAGCATAGACTTGACCGGGCTTTTCAGGTGGCCTTATGTTACCACTATGTTGAAAAAAAAAGACAAAATTCCCAAAGCATAGTCTGAAGCAGGAGACCAAGAGCTGGAGCAAAAGTAGTCTCCTCAACCGGGAGCTGTTAATCATTCCTAATTATCATATGGCTTTGTCATTCTCGCAAATCATCATGAGAGCGCGATCTTCGTTTTCTTCTTCTTCAAATGCCTACAATTTGTTTTTCTTACTGAATTTAGTCATATAATCGAACCGGTATATGCTTGAAGATATGGGCTAAGGCCAAAGAACCGTTGCGGGCATTACATACTCACCGGCCTATAATAAAATTAGAACCTCTACGAATTGGTGAATGAGAGAGTGTTTGATGAATCGTCATACTTCACAGAAAATCAAGGAGCGTGTCGGCAGCTTCCAGTGAATGGCCTCTGTTTTGGTTCCCACATCGAATTGGGACTAAGAACATTGATAGCCTGTGTTCTGCCGGTACAGTCCAAGATTACGTAATTCACGTGAGCAAACAGAACAAATGAGTTCAAGTGTGTGCCCGCTTTGGAAGAATAAGTTGATTGCATCACTAATGGTGTTGTAGGAAGAGGTTTTGTTTGCGTTACAGAGGTAATGTTGGGTCAAGTATAATCGATTAATGTGCCAAGCTAATTGAATTGTTCCTAGCTAATGTGCTAATAGAGATATTTGTGGGGGATTTCTACCACACGTCAGTTCTTTTATAGTATGAAGGTAATGACTGTGCAAAATATGCTGATGATTGCAGATCAAAACCATACCTCGGACATTCTTCTTATGTTTGAGTTCAAATGCACGCCTCAATTGGATTAGTTCAAATCAATCATGACAGCAATTATGCCTTGTCTTCCTCTTCAGCTTGCAGCACCATGTTCAAGCTCTGAAATTTATTGATGGTTAGTAGGGTATTCAGCGCGAAATCGTGATCACCACGGATATAGAAAGGAATAAAGGTCAACAATGAAATAATGTTGAGATGCCCCGTTTACTATTATAGTAACTTTAATGCAAAACTGGGTTAAAGATATGCAAATTGTTTTGATCTTTGAATGGTGTCCTTGAATCAATTGTTAATTCAAAAAGTTCATATTCAGTTAACGCAAGCTGTGAAAGCCTCGAGCAATGTTCGATGTGTGGTAACGATAACACTAGCATTAGCATTAGCATTAGCATTAAGCAAGTCGCACAAATGTGCGGTAACGATAACACTAGCTTACAAAATATAACGAAAGTCATAAAATTCTATCAAAAAAGCAAACGTTTTCATGCATAACGTTCTGATTTCGAGATCGCACTTCATTTTTTTCAAAAGCAGTTCATCCTGAAAATCAACAATTGAATCTTCAACGTGGAGCTCCATCGTCGATGTTATCGAAAACCGATAGCGACAGAAATTCGGAAACGAAAGTGGAGGTGGGTCGCCCACTAAGCAGGGGCGGGAACGAAATCTACGAACAAGTGTTAGATTGGAACCCAGCCAGGACATCGCAGCAGAAGCAGACCCAGAGGCTCATGGCGGAGCAGCCTCAATAAGGAAATAAAAGAAATTTGACCTGGCCACAGGTCAAGGCGATTCGGCCCTCTGCACCACCATCGGTGCTCAGGACTGGAATAGTCTCATTATTCTGCCGCCCTAGAAAGTTCTTTGCAAAAAATCCTTCCACGTATTCTTCCGGGTTATCCTTTAAGGAATCCTTCAGCAACTCCTGACGATTTTTTCCAGAGATTCCCGAGCAGAAGGGAATAACAACATCATAAGGAGCTGTGTTATTTGGGCAAAACAACTGAATAATACAGTCGATTATTTTTAAGTTATTAACATAACATATTATGTTATAAACTTGTCTGTCATAAGCGGCAAAATAACAAATATCATAACAAAAAATGTTCCTGGAAAACCATTTTAATAACTTGTTTTGTTAGTTTTAATAACAACTCAATAACAGTGAATTCGGAAAATGTTTCAATAACATATTTTGATATTGATATGTTATTGATAATAATCGGAGAGCAAAATTTGTTATGATATCAATCATAATTTTTATATGAAAATATTCACTTAAATACTATATTAAGTTTTTAATTCATTCTAAGACATTGGAAGTTGTTTCACTACAAAGCAAGATAATTGATTTTAGTCATTTCTATATTTTCAAATAATAAGAGCCTCGACTTCCAACTGTAATTTATAAGCTCTTCTACTTTAATTGTTTTCGGAGCACGGTTTTGAAATCAACACGTAATTAAGCTTGAAAAGGTTTGGTCGACGATAGCAATTTCTGACTTTCGTTTTGTTTTTTTAGCACTGAAACTGAAGAGCTGCGATTTTTTCCCTGGATTCAAGAATTATCTCGAGAATTCCTCCTGGATTCTACATGGATTCATCCAAAAACTTTGCTAGAATTTCTCTTGAATTTCCTCTGATGATTCCTACAGGAATTTTATCTGAAATTTCTGCAAGATTTTTCCTAAAATTGCTCCATTGATTTCTCTAAGAGTTCCGTCAGAAATTCCTTCTATGTTTATCAAGGGATTTTTTCAGAAATCTGTCCTCTAATTCTTCCTGAAATTCGTCGATAGATTTCGTCATAAACGTTACCAAAAATACTTTTCAAAATATTTATCCAAGAATACAAATAAATGCTCAGAAGGATTATTTTTTGGAATTTTTAAGACGATTGCGCCAGGAGTTCTTTGGAAGAATTCTCCAAGGTTTAATCGAAGGGTTCCTTCAGAAATTCCAAGTGTTTTTCCGAATATTATTTAAGGAATTCTTCAGAGGATTCGTTCAGAAATTCCCATCCCATATTTGCATAGTCAACGTAAGCGCCACTGTTGTTTTCAACCCACTTTTGCAATTCTAACAATGAAAAATACGGTTCGATCTTGAACTCTACTTGATAAAACTAATCAGAAATATGCACATGCATCAGATTTAAGCTTGTGTATGCTTACATTGATAACACCGTTCAACACTAAATTTTGTCATGGGATGAGAAAAAAAAGAACAGGGGTTTGGGACCCTAGAAGTGTCACAGTGAAAGATTTTTTGAAAAATATTGGACCGAGCCTTCACAGTTTATTATCGAAGTTTGTATGGTGAACTTGGGGTGATTGAAACATGCTTTAGAATGCGCTGTGCATATAGTTAGGCGTTGGACAATAACGAAACAAACCTAAATAGGGTGCCTGTACCAGTTATCGCACTACCTAAGGAGAACTACTTCTACAAAAATAAGAAGAAGACCGACGAATGTCGTCGATATGTCAAATGATAGATTTGTTTTCATACTTTACAGGAAAAATATAAAATCTGAGTCAAACCCACATTTACTATTTATTACGGCGTGTGCCAATGATAGGAACCCTGTACCAGTTATGGACATACTTTTTAATTTCGGTTCCACTTCGCACTATTTACATGCATTCCTTATGGGATTTGCCATAACTGGTACACTATGGCGAAATAGGGTGCAAGGAAGCCGAAATTTTAAGGAAAATGATTTATTTCTATCATAATTTGAGCAAAATGTGAAATTTGAATGAGTGCAATCATCTTTTATGAACGTGAGCTATTGTTCACATATTTTTTCTTGATGATTTGCATCGTTAAAAGTTGAAAATCAACTATGGCGAATTTGAGGTACTATAGTCATAACTGGTACACTGAGCCTACCTAAATATCTATTGAACACCCCATGTTCTCCATACAAACTTCGGTCATAAACTGTGAAGGCCCGGTCCAATATTTTTCAAAAAATCTTTCACTATGACACTTCTAAGGTCCCAAACCCCTGTTCTTTTTTTTCTCATCCTATAACAACAAATTTTGTAAAATTTTGTCAGAAATTCCCATCTTAACATAACAAAGGGACATAATACAGCCAACTTTCGCTCGTTGCACTAAACTCGTAGCCCACCTAGTGAAAGACTTTCGTTAACTGGGCTGAGCTGTCAACGCTGAAAGTGGATGGGGGGACACACCGATGGTTTGTTATTGTTGACATCATTGCCAGATTTGTTAAAAAGTTTTGCGATTTCCAAGAGCTTGTTATAAACGTTGAATTTGTGTGTAAAGTTTGCTGGTAAGTGCTCGGTTAAATTTCACATAAAAATGACGATATTATTTACATATTTCACTTTTTGTTCAACATCCCGAAAAATGGATGGTTCCAGTGGATCAAGTTCAAAAATGAACCCAAAGCAGAAGCTCCGTGTTACATTATTTTAATATGGTGCATATCTGCCTTGCACCCTTTATATTCTACACACCCTTCACACACACTTCACATTGTTATTCATATTATCTCCTTGCGTGTGTAGACCCGTTCAGTTGAATAAAGCTCTTTGTAACGAACAGACACACCGAGTCTTTTCTTCTGTACCATATCCGTAACATGGTGTCAGAAGTTTTCGCGGTATAAAGTTCGGAAAAAAAACGTGGTTAATCGTCGGGCATCGTAAAACCCGTGGTCGCGTTAGTGGTTGCGTAAAGAAAGCGATTTAAACTTTCGTCGCGTAGTGAGCCAAAATGGCTGAATTAGCAAAAATATTGGAACATCAAACCAAACTTTTCGAGAAGCTTCTCCAGCAGCAGCGCGAGCCCCAAGCTGCAGCGCCAGTGAGCCAAAATGTGCCACTCCCTCCGCCATTATCACTCGAGGGGGACATGGACGAGAACTTCTCGTTTTTCAAGGATAATTGGAAGAATTACTGCACCGCGGTTGGCATGGATGAATGGCCGGCCACGGAAAATGCGAAAAAGGTGAGCATCCTGCTGTCGGTCGTGGGCACCGAGGCTCTGAAAAAGTTTTCCAATTTCGACCTGACAGCAGCGGACAGAGTATCGCCTGACACCGTGCTGGCAGCAATGAAAACCAAGGTAACCCGTACCAGGAATATTATCGTGGATAGGCTGGAGTTCTTCACGGCCAATCAGACAACCGAGGAAAGCATCGACGACTATACTGCCCGTTTGAAGACTCTGGCGAAACCAGGAAAGTTCGGAGGCCTAGAAGCGGAAATGATCACCTACAAGCTAGCAACTTCCAACAAGTGGCCACATCTCAGGACGAAGATGCTAACCATGGCAGATCTCACGTCGGGGAAGGCGATAGATCTGTGCCGCGTGGAAGAAATCACTGCGAAGCACGTCCAAACGCTCTCGTCAGACAAAATGGCGGAAGTAAACAAACTGAAAGCATCGTCATCGAAAGCGCGTTTGTGTAAGTTCTGTGGAGACTGGCATGTCTTCACAAAAGGTTCGTGCCCAGCCTACGGAAAAAAGTGCAAGAAATGTGCAGGAAAAAACCATTTCGAAAAGGTTTGCCGGAAGAATCGATCCAGTTCGTCGAAACGGAGCCGCACGCGCAGAGTCAACAAGATAAACGAGGACACTTCGGACGGAAGCGATACAGATGAAGAATACAGCGAACAGTCGGAGGAATCAGAAATCGAAGGAGAAATTGGAAAGATTTTCGACAACTCTAAAAAAGGAGGACATGTTTTGGCGGAAGTTTCCCTGAAGCTGAAAAACAAGTGGAAAAATGTCAAATGCGAGCTGGATACAGGTGCCAATACCAGCTTGATTGGGTATGATTGGTTGTGCAAGCTGACTGGAGAATCGGAACCGGAACTGCTCCCATCACCGTTCAAACTCCAAGCGTTTGGTGGTGGAATAATCAATGTTCTGGGTCAAGTCAAAATACCCTGCAAGTGCCAATCAAGAAAGTATCTGCTAGTGCTCCAGGTCGTGGACGTCAGCCACAGGCCGTTGCTGTCCCTGAAGGTATGTACAACGTTCGGTCTGGTCAAGTTCTGTAACGCCGTCAGTGTGGTTCCTGCTCAACCGTCGTCGCCAGCAGATGTGATGAAGATATATCGTATCGAGGCCGAAAAGATTGTGGAAAAATTCAGCGACGTGTTCCAAGGATACGGAAAAATGAACGGAGAAGTTAGTTTGGAGATCGACGACAGCGTAGCTCCGGTCATTCAGCAGCCTCGCCGGGTCCCAATTGCTCTCCGGCCGCAGCTGAAAGCAGAGCTGGATCAGCTTCAACGAGATGGAATCATCACTAGAGAGCACCACCATACCGAATGGGTGAGTAACATTCTCATTGTTAAACGTGGTACTGTCGGTTCCGAGTCCATTCGCATTTGCTTGGACCCTATCCCGTTAAATAAGGCTTTGAAAAGACCCAATCTCCAGTTCGTTACCTTGGACGAGATTTTGCCGGAATTGGGTCAGGCTAAGGTGTTTTCGACCGTGGATGCGCGCAAAGGTTTCTGGCACGTTGTCCTGGATCAGGCCAGTAGTAAGTTGACGTCGTTCTGGACACCATTTGGTCGTTATCGGTGGCTAAGACTTCCTTTTGGCATTTCGTCTGCTCCTGAAATATTCCAAGCGAAATTACAGGAAGTGATCCAAGGACTAAATGGAGTGGAATGCCTGGCGGACGACCTTCTGGTCTATGGTCGAGGTTCATCCATCGAAGAAGCCCTTCGTGACCACAATGTCAACTTGGAGATGTTGCTGGATCGCTTGAAGCAAAACAACGTGAAACTCAACAGATCGAAACTCAAACTGTGCGAAACGTCGGTAAAATTCTACGGACATGTTCTCTCAACTGAAGGATTACAGCCCGACTACACCAAGATTTCATCGATCAAACACTACCCGGTTCCCGCAAATAGAACGGAATTGCATCGGTTCATTGGGATGGTCACATATCTCAGCCGTTTCATCCCAAATTTGAGTGCTTCTTTCACCAAGCTCCGCCGGTTGATCTCGGAAAAGGTACCGTGGGAATGGAATCAGGAGGAGGATGCAGAATTTTCTCGAGTGAAGGCCCTTGTGTCCGATATTACAACGCTACGGTATTACAACGTGGAAGAGCCCCTGACGATCGAATGTGACGCAAGTTGTTTCGGACTTGGGGTGGCGTTGTTTCAAAGGAATGGAGTCGTAGGGTATGCATCCAGGACATTAACGGACACGGAAAGAAACTACGCTCAAATCGAGAAAGAATTGCTTGCCATTTTGTTCGCATGCGTACGTTTTGATCAATTGATTGTTGGGAACCCCTGCGTAACAGTGAAGACCGATCACAAACCATTGATCAACATATTCAACAAGCCGTTGCTAACGGCTCCCAAGAGATTGCAGCACATGCTGTTGAATCTACAACGTTACCAGCTGAAGTTGGAGTTTGTTACTGGAAAGGAGAACGTTGTAGCAGATGCGATTTCCCGTGCTCCGCACGATGATTCAGCCGAACATCACGATTATTGCAAGCAGAACATTTACAAGGTTTTCCAGCGTCTCGAAGATTGCAATGTAAGCAGCTACCTGGGAGTATCGGACAACTGCTTGGATAGTATCATGGAAGCTACCGACCAAGACCCATCGTTGCAAATTGTCAAGGACTTCATTCGAAACGGCTGGCCCAATACCATACATCGAGTTCCATCACCAGCCAGAATTTACTACAAGTACAGGAGTGAATTGTCTACTCAAGACGGATTGGTATTCAGGAACGACCGGATTCTAATCCCAAATGCATTGCAGCGGTCCATGATCCAGAGAGTACATGTGAGTCACAACGGCATCGAATCAACACTGAAGCTCGCCCGGGAGAACATCTTCTGGCCAGGTATGAGCGCACAAATTGCGGATGTGGTCAAGGAATGTGCCGTTTGTGCCAAATTTGCTCCTAATCAGCAGAAACCTCCAATGCAGAGCCATGCTGTTCCGGTATATCCATGGCAAATCGTCTCGATGGATGTATTTTTTGCATCATATCGGGGAAAGAAACACCAGTTCCTTGTAACAGTAGACCATTACTCGGACTACATTGAGCTGGATATTCTCAAAGACATGTCTGCGAAAAGCCTGATTGAAATCTGCAAACGAAATTACTCTCGACACGGTGTCCCTCAAATCGTTAATACCGACAACGGAACAAATTTTGTGAACGATGACATGAAGGAAATGGCAGATAAATGGAACTTCAAGCACTCGACGTCTTCTCCGCATCATCAGCAAGGCAACGGCAAGGCGGAAGCAGCTGTCAAGATAGCGAAGCACCTGCTCCAAAAGGCGGAAGAAACCGGTCAGGACCTTTGGTATGTCTTACTCCACTGGCGGAACATACCGAACAAGATCGGCAGCAGCCCGGTAAGCAGATTGTTTTCACGTAGCACAAGATGCGGTGTGCCAGCTTCGTTTGAGAAGTACACTCCTCATATTGTGCAGAACGTTCCTGAGTCAATCCTGGAAAGCAAGAAGAAAGCGAAATATTATTACGATCGTAAATCTCGCGAATTGCCTGCACCTCAAACTGGCTCGCCGGTTTATGTTCAAGTTCACCCAGATAGCAACAAATCTTGGACACCAGCAATAGTCAGGGAGAAACTGAATGAACGTTCGTACCTGGTGGACGTTGATGGATCCTGTTACCGGAGAGATATCGTGAATATAAGACCGCGTAAAGAACCAGAAACAAGCCCGCTCGTCTCGGTTCCCAGTTCACGAAGTGACAATCACAACAACAACACTCCGACTCCGGTAGAGCAGTCGACGCCGCCTGTGATGGAAAACACAGCAACACCCCCAACACCCACAACGACGTACGTGCCTGAGATGACAGTTCCAGCTGGTAGCGCCGGCGCGGTGGGCGTCGCGGCAGAGCGTCGAAGTGGCAGGGGTGGAAATTCGATTAGCAGCAACACCAGCAACACGCTCAACACAAACACCACAGATGTAACGAACAGACCCAAACGTGAAAGAAAATTGCCAAGTAAATTCAATGACTTTGTAATGGAAGATTAAATTTAAAAGAAGGGAGGATGTTACATTATTTTAATATGGTGCATATCTGCCTTGCACCCTTTATATTCTACACACCCTTCACACACACTTCACATTGTTATTCATATTATCTCCTTGCGTGTGTAGACCCGTTCAGTTGAATAAAGCTCTTTGTAACGAACAGACACACCGAGTCTTTTCTTCTGTACCATATCCGTAACACTCCGAACGTTGACGCTCGTCGAAAAAGTTCGCGTAATTGACGATTTTGAATCCGGCGGTGGAACGCATGATACGCTGTGCAAAAAATATGGGATATCATCTTCCTCAGTAACCAGATTCATCCAGAATAAAGAAGCGATACGCGCAGCAGTGGAGAAATTCAAGGAGCATGGTGTTAATAACCGACGGACGCTTAAGGAGCAGACGTTTCCTTTATTGGAAGAAGCACTTTACGTTTGGATTCTCCAACAACGACAATCCAACATTCTATTGACAGTGGACATCGTCAAGACAAAGGCGGACCTGCTGTTCAAAATGTTGCAGGAACGAGGACATTATGTGGTGCACAAATTTTCTGCCTCTGACGGGTGGATGCATCGCTTCAAGCAGCGATTTGGATTGCGTGTGAAAGCTGTAGCGGGAGAAAAGGCATCTGCAGATATTGAATCGTACCAGAAATTCAAAAAGATCTTGCAGGACAAGATTCAGGAGCTACAGTTGTCTACAGCTCAGATATTCAATGCGGACGAATCTGCTCTCTTCGTAAAGTTGCTTGCTACTCGTTCTGTAATTACTTCCACCGAAACTGTTGCTAGTGGGCGAAAGCAGAATAAAACGAGATATACGTTTATGCCATGCTCGAACATTGACGGGACTCTTAAGCTTCCACTTCTTTTTATTGGAACTGCTGCCAAACCGCGAGGGCTCAACATAAAAACACTGCCAGTTTCATATTGTCATTCAAAAAAAGCTTGGATGACCCGGCAATTGTTTCGTCATTGGTTTCATGATGAATTCATCCCCTCTGTGCGAAAGTTTTCAGTGGAGCACGGCTTGGAGCCTAAAGCATTACTTGTTCTCGATAACTGTACGAGTCATTACGACTATGAGGATCCGCTGCAAAGTTATGATGGGTTGATTCAGGTGATTTACCTACCCCCTAACGTCACCTCGGAGTGCCAACCGATGGACCAATCGGTTATTAATGTTGTGAAGCGTAAGTACAAAAGAAAACTTATGCTTAAGTTGATTTTGGAGAATGAGGACTTAAAATTCGAGGACCGTTTGAAGAAGATTAACCTACAACAGTGCATTGCATGGTTGGCTGCTGCTTGGGATGAAATTTCTACAAAAACCATCCGAAATTCTTGGAGGAAACTGATTGATAATTTACCTATTGATGCTACTGACGGAGATGCGACTGCAGATACTGAGGACATCAAGACACTCGTTGCGAGCATTGACCATCTTGCAGGAACAACCACATCCGATGAGGATATTGACCTTTGGATGAAAGATCAGGTATACGACGCCGACTATAACGCAGAATGGGTTACCAGTGAAGTTTTCACCGATGAAGAGATATTGTTATCTGTCCTCCACAAAGACCAACAATATTTGCCAGAAGAGTGGCTTGAAGAGCCCAAGGACGAAGGTAACAGCTCTCTTGATACTTCAAATAATCCCGAAGGTCCAGATTTCAACGATGCTGTTAAATCACTTGATTGTGTTATTCGTTTCATGAAACATGATGCTGCAGAAGTCTGCCGACTGAATGCTCTCCGCACAAAAATGGTTGAGGCAGAATGGCTAAAACGAATATGTTGAAGAATTTTAAAATGTTTCCGTTTCGTATGAAATAAATAAAGTGCTTTTTTCTTTTTATAACATAAAAAAACATTTATTTTAATTTATATTATCACGAACTCCAATGTCCATCCAAAAGCCCCCCGTGAGCAAATGACTGATGTCAAATCTGACGGTTGACTTCGATTTAACTGGGCTATAGCCCACCTAACGGGCGCCCAGTTAAAACGTAGCCCACCTAAAGATAGCCCAACGAGCGAAAGTTGGCTGTAGTCGAATTGTTGCTTTGATTTCCAAAATTGTTACTGTTGTGTTATTGAAGATAAGTTGATCAAAAGTACTTTAACTGTTCAAAGCACTGTTATTGAAATGTAATTTAATGAATGTATATCGATAGCTTGATTATAACAAAATGAGATTGTCCAACAAAATTTGTTATGAAAAGCTATGCCTTGATAATTTAATAATAACAAAACAAGATATAAAAACAGGTTATGTGATTTCGTAGTTATTAATTTGCTATTCTCCTCTGCTCGGGTTACTCCTGAAATTATTCCAAGTATTTCTCCAATGATTCATTCAGCAAATAACCAAGGGTTCAAAAATGTTCATCTAAGGAGTTCAATATAAATTTCCCCCTTCAGAATTCATCAACCATGAATGCGGGATTCTTAATGAATTTCTCCTACGAATCCATCAGGAATTCTTTCAAGATTCTCTGAAGATTTGCTCCAAGGTTTTTTTTCTCGTTTTCAACAATTACATCTATTTTTTTCAGAAATCTCTCCTGATAATTGATTGAAGGAAACCTTAGATGTTTTTAAACATTTCCCCAAGATTTAAATCAAATCTCGCGTTCAGTATCATACGGGCGTATCTACAATAATCGATTTCTCTTCATCAATTTTCTCTTTCATCGTCACCGGCAATTCATTTTTGGTCGAAGTGTAGAATTAGCGTTATGTTACTTAAAATACACATAAATAAAAAAAATCGGTCGTTTTCATTGATCTACACGCTAATCCCAGTTGTGATCTACCAGAATACATCGAGAAATCATCTAAATACTGATTGTATTTCCCGGAACAATCCGAATAAAAAATCAATTTCTCTTCATCAATCATTGAAGATACGTCGATTTGACTCTAAGCACGAACAATATTTATTCAAGAATCCCTTTAAGAATTGCTCACAGGGTTCCCTCAGAAATTTTGTTTAAGACTTCTGCAGGAAGTTCTCCGACTACCTTGGGTATCCTCGTACCAAGCGATATTCAAATAAAACAATGTTATTGGAAGAGGAAAGCGCTCATAACACAGCTGAGAAATATACTTTGTCTCGATGAGGACGCTATGCCAATTTCTTTAGAAATTCTTGGACTTGATTCCTTTGCTGCCCATATTTGCATAGTCAACGTAAGCGCCACTGTTGTTTTCAACCCACTTTTGCAATTCTAACAATGAAAAATACGGTTCGATCTTGAACTCTACTTGATAAAACTAATCAGAAAAATGCACATGCATCAGATTTAAGCTTGTGTATGCTTACATTGATAACACCGTTCAACACTAAATTTTGTCATGGGATGAGAAAAAAAAGAACAGGGGTTTGGGACCCTAGAAGTGTCACAGTGAAAGATTTTTTGAAAAATATTGGACCGGGCCTTCACAGTTTATTATCGAAGTTTGTATGGTGAACTTGGGGTGATTGAAACATGCATTAGAACGCGCTGTGCATATAGTTAGGCGTTGGACAATAACGAAACAAACCTAAATAGGGTGCCTGTACCAGTTATCGCACTACCTAAGGAGAACTACTTCTACAAAAATAAGAAGAAGACCGACGAATGTCGTCGATATGTCAAATGATAGATTTGTTTTCATACTTTACAGGAAAAATATAAAATCTGAGTCAAACCCACATTTACTATTTATTACGGCGTGTGCCAATGATAGGAACCCTGTACCAGTTATGGACATACTTTTTAATTTCGGTTCCACTTCGCACTATTTACATGCATTCCTTATGGGATTTGCCATAACTGGTACACTATGGCGAAATAGGGTGCAAGGAAGCCGAAATTTTAAGGAAAATGATTTATTTCTATCATAATTTGAGCAAAATGTGAAATTTGAATGAGTGCAATCATCTTTTATGAACGTGAGCTATTGTTCACATATTTTTTCTTGATGATTTGCATCGTTAAAAGTTGAAAATCAACTATGGCGAATTTGAGGTACTATAGCCATAACTGGTACACTGAGCCTACCTAAATATCTATTGAACACCCCATGTTCTCCATACAAACTTCGGTCATAAACTGTGAAGGCCCGGTCCAATATTTTTCAAAAAATCTTTCACTATGACACTTCTAGGGTCCCAAACCCCTGTTCTTTTTTTTCTCATCCTATAACAACAAATTTTGTAAAATTTTGTCGAGCGGTGTAATGTAAACGCCAACTATGCGAACTTCGGCTTTTGCATTTCTTCAAGGATTATTTTAGGAATTCCTTCAAGCTCTCATTTAAATAAACGCTAGCGCAAAGTAGTACATAATGAGTATTACGTTAAAGTAGTGGTGAGTATGACGTCATACTTTCTCTTGATCCAACATTAACATATAATCAACAAGTCTATTTATAGAGGAACAGGCAATACGAGCATAAAAAATAACGAAACACAAAATAAGTTCTAAAATATTTATAATTTTGTATTTTTATCCATGCAAATTGTTTGCTTGTTTCTTTTGTTGACTTTTGTTGACTATTTCTATGCCAAAAAGCTTTTTCGATAAAGTTCTTAACCTAAGGTTATTGCAATACAGCTAAATTTCTTAATTTTTCAAAATCAATAAAACAAAAAAATGTTTGTGAATCAATAGTTTGATTGACTGTTTATTAATAGTTCCACTATTGAAACAAGTAGTTAGTAGTAGTAGTAGTTAGTAGAGATAACCCAATAAGGCTACAATCATACTGACAATGTATTGCATCATTTTTATCTAACTCCATTCGTTTCGAGTTCGTCGAAGATCGATAATGCTCAAGATCAGCCATGGAATGTAGAGGGTTTAGAGAAGATTTCAACAAAATTTGGTTCAGTTTTTACCAGAAGAATCATAATAGGAACGAATACTCAAGAATTAGGCCGAGAGTCAGCGGAGAATCGCGTGACGAATATTGTGGGGACTCCGATAAGAAAATAAATCCTTTTACCTCTCTTCGTGATGCAATAAGGAATCTTATATTTTGCAATGTTCTACTCATTCATTTGACAAGGATTTGAAAAGTTACATATTTTTTAATTTGGATTATTTTAATAAATGTATTTTGGGATTCGATCCCAGGTCCTCGGTGTGATATTCAAGTGTTCTAACCATCACACCAGATCAGCTCCACAATTGGTATTATTGACCAAACTTGCTTACAATTGATTAATTCTAGGTTTATCCTGCTCACAAAGATTTAACGTAAAAATGTGGCCAATAGTGAGATTTTTTGGTTATATTTGTTTCGAAAAATTCCGTGTTTGTTCGTATTGTTTTCTGGTAATCCGTATTAACTTCCCCACATTTTTGGATTAATCACTGAACTTAAGCATTTAAATATTCATAAACTTACCAGTTATACTACAGCTTAATTTTGAATCAATCTGGGAAGTGATTCAGGAATTGCAGTGATTTCTGTTTGGTTGCCTCACTACCAAATATAAACCCAAAATCACTCTTCTAACTGTACTTTCGTAAAACCATCCAGCAATGCAGGAAATGTCCCCAAAAAACCGCTCCGAATTAACACTTGCACGCTAATTGAATAAAGTATGATCGCACAGCAAAAACCGATAACTTCGACGGCAAGCCCGTACACGAGAGGATGATCAAGAACCTAGCCAACGCGATGTGAACCGAGCGCGCGCTCTTACAAGAATAAACTCCTCCAGCCAGACGGGAACAAGAATCTCCACTTGGAGACGTTTCCTAATCAAGGCTTTCGGAGCATCACTCAGTCAGGTGAGAATTATTGAGAACGTCGCGCCACTCCGGAGGCTTTTATTCCGTTCTCGCGCGTTCGTTCTCCTTGGGTAGCGCACGGATGGGATGTTGTTCTTGAATACCTACGGCAGCCCGGATTCCCTAGGGTAGGGTAGTATATGTCCGACTTCAGCAGGTGGCGTGCTTAGAAGCTAAGTAATAAGTACCCTAGCCTTTTTAAGGTTCAAAACCATTTCTAAAACGGGACTGATGTTCAGATAAAATATTATAAAATAATAGCAAAGATAATATAGCTTCAAATACTCCTGCAATTTCTAGGTACAGGTAATCTTCGATATAACGTACCCTCGATATAGCGAATTCGATTAACTACCAGATAAACTACGAAATCACTTAAATTAATGTTTTGTTGCAGCATTAGTTTTTTTACCCCGAATCAGCGCGAATTGGGGATAAAATTAGTGTACGTTATATCGAAGCAAAATGTACGTTATATAGAAGCATAAAAAACGAAATGATTTTTTTGTGAAAACTTATATTTCTCATTATTAGTTTTGAGAATTTCAACGAAATCATTATTTGGGGTTAATTTTACGTCGAATCCATCAACACTAACCTACAAAATATTACATTTTTCTCTGCTTCGATATAACGTATATTTTGATATAAGGTACAAAGAGAAAAACAAATACGTTATATCGAAGAGTAGCTGTAATTCGTTCCATGCCTTAAATGCCATGTGAAGTGTAGAATTAGCTTTTAGTTAAAATACACACTAACATACACGGAGACAAATTTCGTTCGTTTGGAATCATGTTTATTCCGTAGGGCCGACCTGCCACAGAAAAACAAAAATATTTACATTTATTTTTAACATAATCTGCCAGAAGATGTATTTTTGTTTCAAACATGGATTGAATTTGCTTTAAATGTGACGTTCTATTTGCTCCAAACAGTATTTTGTGGCCTGAACAAATTGACAATTTATTTGAAATTACCTTAAATGTTTTTGATTTTAACATAGTTTTTTCTGCGTGAAGAATCTATCAACAGACGAAATGTTCAGGATATGCAAGATAAAGCTATTGTATATTCACCATTAGATGGGTAATGTTGAACAACTAACCCCTACTCCTGAGTACTTTGCTACCGGGCGAGGAGGGAGAGAGCAATAAATCTAGGAATGTTGAATAGATGGCATAGAAGCGTGCCAGCGTTGTTCTAGGCTGCGAATACAGCTTGATCTATGAATTTGCGGGATGAATAGAAGGGGCATCAGATGTTATGCTTTTCTCACTGCCTCTTGTCCAGCCACATCTTTCGCCAAAGGCATCGAGAGGTGTATGGCAAAGACCACCGTGTTGATGATTACACCCGGTCCGTCCGGCAATACCGATGACGATGATTATGATGTTATGATTTGTTTCGTTGCTGCGTCACGTCGCGTCGTCTGCCGCTCTCCGGTCTCTATGGTGTCCCGACTGAAGTGGAATAGAATGCTGGGAGCTACACGCTGGCAATAGTTGCACGTGTCCGCGAATTGTTTGGATATAATAAAATGATAGGTATTTGTTACAGTTCAAGCGGAGTTGTTGAACTTGTCTAGCAGCTGATTTAGCAGTGTTGTGATGATAAATATGAGCTGCGGAGCTACATAATCGTTAGTAGTTTCGAAACCGGTTTAGCACAGGACATCATTTAAGTAAGCTAGAACAATTGATGTGACGATGATCGATCAGTTGCGATATGTTAATTGATTAATATCAATCATGGTCGATGACTTAAACGTTCGCCCGTGAATTGCGTCACTATAAAACTAGGGGGTCCTGAGTATTCTTCAACTTGTTTTGTTACTGCCTAGGATTGTTTATTTTTTCTCTTCTGACTACGTCAAAACTGGTTCCATTCTAATGTTTATGGTTTCTCTTCTCTCCAGTGTTTTTATTATGTTGAGTCTAAAAAATGCCAAAATGTATCGTTTGTCTGGTTTTCTTCAACTTGACGTAACGGCCCTGCTTGAATAGAGCTTTCTCAGCTTATTGTTTTATGAACACTTTCAAAACTATTAACCGAAAGCTTTATTTTTATCATGACCATTTTTGCATTCGTATATCGCACAAGCATGTCAAGAATATTTGCCCATCACGAAAAGTTTCCAGATCGACCAGTTATCGAACCCAGACTCACTTAGATATGATTTTGCTGAATACTTGCACTTTTACCGCTTCGATTGTATGGATCCCAAATGTATAGTTCTCCTGATTATAATTCATATTTCAGTCTGCCGACCAAGAGAACGTTGCAAAACTCATTTCTTTTTCCCCTTCTTAGTTTACATAAAATTCCAATCGGGATACGATGACAACGCACGAAGCGCTATGAGCTTATTCAGTATTCACATGCAGTAATCCTTCCAGTTAGCTCACACATGAACGCGGGTAGGTTACACAAATCCGTGTAGTCTAAATTTGCAATATGATTGAAGCTTTATTACGAATGCGTGTAATCAGTTTTGTACCTTTAAATTCCTGGGCAATGTTGTCCTTCTGACTTCAGCTAGATTGAGACTAGGGATTGAGAAGGTATGACCCGAGCGTCTGTTCACCAAGGAGGTGCGGCTCAAACAGCGTCTGTTCTGGCATCCAGCGGCTGAGTAAGAAACGCTGCACCACGCCCAGCTAGATCCAAGGTGGTAGCCCCATCAGCGTGGTCGTCCCAGTGTTGGTTGGGACGTTAAACAGAACTGGCACGATGGCCCTCTGGCGAGACAGGAGTGTTGGCGTAGGCCCAATAAGTCACCCGTAAAAATCCCCATTGCGAATAACATAGGAGAAAATACGACTCGATACAATTGGGAAAGACCCACGCGACGAAATAAGGACTACGATTGGAAACTTGGAACATGGAATTGCAAGTCACTTGGTTTCGCAGGATGTGACAGGATAATCTACGACGAACTACATCCCCGCAACTTCGACATCGTGCCGTTGCAGGAACTTTGTTGGACTGGACAGAAAGTGTGGAAAAGCGGGCATCGAGCTGCTACCTTCTACCAAAGCTGTGACATCACCAATGAACTGGGAACAGGATTTATAGTGTTGGGCAAGATGCGACAACGTGTGATCGGGTGGCAGCCGATCAACGCAAGGATGTGCATGTTGAGAGTTAAGGGCCGTTTCTTCAACTACAGCATCATCAACGTCCACTGCCCACACGAAGGGACGACGACACCTGACACCTGACGACGAGAAAGAAGCGTTCTACGCGCAGTTAGAGCGAACATACAATGGTTGCTCGCCGCATGACGAGAAAATCGTTGTCAGCGACATGAACGCGCAGGTAGGAAGGGAGGCTATGTAATGACCGGTAATCGGGCGAAAAAACCTGCACGCCGTATCGAATGATAACGGCCAGCGATGCGTAAACTTTGCAGCCTCCCGTGGTATGGTAGTCCGAAGCACTTTGTTCCCCCGCAAAGATATCCACAAAACCACCTGGAGATCACCCGACCATCAAACAGAAAACCCAATCGACCACGTTCTAATCGACGGTAAATTCTTTTCGGATATTACCAATGTCCGCACATTCCGCAGTGCGAATATAGATTCGGATCACTACTAAGTCGCTGTATGCATGCGCTCAAAACTTTCGACAGTTATCACCACGCGTCGAAGTCGAACGCCGCGGCTCAACATCGAGCAGCTGCGTAACGTAGAAGTGGCTCAAGACTACGCGCAGCAGTTAGCAGTGGTCCTACCAACCTTGGCGCAGCTACACTTGAAGATGACTGGAGGGACATCCGATCCGCCATAGTACCTCGCCTACAGCACTAGGCTTCGCGACTCCGAATTACAGAAACGACTGGTACGACGGCGTGAACAGTTGAAAAACGAGAAGAATGCAGCATGGGCGAGAATGCTGCAACACCGTACGAGAGCGAATGAGGCACGTTACAGAGAGGCGCGGAACAGGCAGAGCTCAGTCTTCCGGATGAAAAAGCGCCAGCAGGAAGAACGAGATCGCGAAGCGATGGAAGAGCTGTACCGCGCTAAAGACACACGAAAGTTCTACGAGAAGGTGAACCGCTCGCGCAGAGGCTTTGTGCCACAAGCCGACATGTGCCGAGATAATCACGGGAATATTCTCACGAGCGATCGTGAGTTGGTTGAGAGGTGGCGGCAGCATTACGGTGAACACCTGAATGGCGACGTAGCAAGCACCGAAGGTGGCGCGGTAACAGATCTAGTAGTACGTGAAAGATTTCCAGCCCCTACCCTCCAAGAGATTGAAGAGAAGGTTAGCCGGTTGAAAAACAACAAAGCCGCTGGAGCAGATCAACTACCAAGCGAGTTACTAAAACACGGTGGAGAAGCACTGGTGGGAGCACTACACTGGTTCATTACCAAGGTTTGGGAGGAGGAAGTATTACCGGAGGAGAGGATGGAAGGTATCGTGTGTCCCATCTACAAAAAGGGCGACAAGTTGGATTGCGAAAACTATCGCGCGGTCACACTACTGAACGCTGCATAAAAGGTACTCTCTCAAATTTTTTGCCGCCGTCTATCACCGATTGCAAGAGAGTTCGTGGGGCAAAATCAGGCTGGATTCATGGGTGAACGCGCTACAACGGACCAGATGTTCGCCATCGGTGTTGCAGAAATGCCGCCAATAAAACGTGCTCACACATCACTTGTTCATCGATTTCAAATCGGCGTATGATACAACAATCGATCGAGAACAGCTATGGCAGATTATGCACGAATACGGATTCCCGGATAAACTGATACAATTGATCAAGGCGACGATGGATCGAGTGATGTTCTTAGTTCGAGTATCAGGGACACTCTCGAGTCTTTCGAATCTCGCGGAGGGTTACGGCAAGGTGATGGTCTTTCGTGCTTGCTGTTCAACATTGCGTTAGAAGGTGTAATAAGCAGCGCGGGGATAAACACGAGTGGGAGGATTTTCACGAAGTCTGTTCAGCTGCTTGGTTTCGCTGATGATATTGATATTATAGCTCGTAGCGATTGAAGAATTCGTGTACTTCGGCTCACTGGTGACCGCCGACAACGACATCAGCAGAGAAATTCAGAGGCGCATTGTGGCAGGAAATCGTGTTTACTTTGGACTCCGTAGAACTCCACGATCGAATAAAGTTCGCCGTAACCCGAAGTTAACGTGCATCAGCTGCTGAGAGAGCCAACCATCCATCGTCCATACTGCGAAAATCGGGAGGTTACTTTTTCAATGGGTTTTCAATGTATTTGTTACATATTCGATATCGTTGGTACCGTAAAACGGGGTATCATTGATCAGCGGGGTAACATTGATCGGCTTGACCGATCTCATGAAATGTTCAAACAAGCATTTCACATTGAATCAGTTTCTGCTATCGAATGGTCTATCGAAATCTGCTGTTATTTAGCTATTAAATGACATGTAATTCTTGAAAATTGAATTTCATAAACATTGAAATAAATCGATTTTTCCATAACTGTGTTGCGTAATGCAATAAGATACATTGTCAAACATTCATGCATGGCATGAATACTGGGTACACTATGAGGTTCGAAATCGCTGTATTACTTCAATATGATATCCTAGAGTTAGATTTAATGAACGAAACTTTTATGAAAATGGTCTTTTTCAATAAAATATACGATTTATTAAAAGTAGGCTATCAATTCCTTAAGTCATTGCCTACCTTTAGGCGTTATCCGCTGTTTGAAGGATTTTATTCTTAAAATAACTCAAAAAGTACATAACTTGTAAGAATTTGGACAACATATTCGAAATCAGCGACCCCGAATTTAGTTAATAAGGGTATTTTCAACACAAATGAACATTGATCACTGACAATGTTACCCCAAATCAACAAAATCAAAAATTAGATTAAAAAGTTTATTTAAACAAATTTTAAAGTTTCACAATACTTTTTAGAGTAGCTTAACACATACTCAGAGGGCCAGTACTTGTTTTAAAAACATAAAACATGTAATGTTTTCTTTAACAAAAGAATTATTCAAGAAAGATCGAGAATTCTGATCAATGTTACCCCGGATTACGGTACTGAAGAATTGGTTGCCATTAGGATTACCTACCAGTAAACTCTCTGTGTTCACATTTTTATGGAAGCTTGATTGTGATGCGGTGTAGCTATTCTGGACATGAATACTTTTAAATCGTTTAGTTTTAGTTGAAAAAGCGATTTGAAGATTTTTTTACGGTTGTTATGCCAATTGTAACATATTTTACATAAAAACATAATCATTTTTGGATGCAGTTCGGTAAAAAGACTGCCTTTTATATAAATCTCATCCCATCAAGGTCTTGTATATCAGATGACTCACTTTTATTTATTCATGGTAGGTTTATTGAACATAGCTTTGAGATAAATTTAATGTTAACATAAAAGTTAAAAGAAACACATTTTTGAGAAAATAAGACGGATATTTCATAAATTGTCTACTTTTAGCCATTTAATGTAAGTCATTGTGTAACTTTATTTTATTTTTACATACAAAATACACTAGTTGTAGGAATTTTAAAAGGTTATCCAGATTTGGCATCATCAAATTAAGTTTGTTCAAAAATTTTCCAATCTTCGAATATTATGTCATTGGTTGATCAACTTCACCCCGGATTGAAAGTTTTCAAATTTGGCCATTGGAGTATTTTTTACAAAATGTAGCAGTATCGTTTAAGAATTTCGTTTATGGAACTTGAAACAGGTTCATTCAGTTCATATTTGTTTGTAGTCATATGCAGGTACAATGATTTTATTCAAAAGAATAGAGGAAAAGTGATCAAATTTGCCCAGATTACGGTAGTTTATTTCAAAAGACATTGCATACCTTCAGGCGTTTAACGATCAATTTCAAAATTTAAATTTGTCATTTAACAGCCAAATTCATTGGTTGTAAGAGTTTTGACGCCTTATTCGTGTTCAGAATATTCATATTTAGTAGAGAAGGCAATTTTCTATTATAACCGATGTTAAATTACCCCCCAAAGTGATATTTTCATGTTTTTGATTTTTGAAGTTATGAAGGTTTTGCAGAAATTATTTTGCCAATATTTGAATTGCTGCTAATGTTATTTGCAAACGTTGGTTTAGAGTTATCAATTTGCCCTCGGATTACGGCACACGGTCAAGGTATGCAAGGAATTTGTTAAGCAGCAAGAAAAAAAAAAGAAATGCTGTAGAACATGGAGTGGCCCCTGCAGTCGCCGATTTTTAGTTTTGTTTTAAAGACATGGACACGCTTGATGCTTCCAGTGAGCTATTCGCTCTTTGATGGGGGCACAACACTAGACAACGGACTAGCATGCAACGCCCAGTGGTACAGCCGAAAGGTTTTCCTGACAGCTACGGTGAGTCTCTTCAGTACGATGCGACTAAATACTTGGTGACATTAGCCGCACAAGAATAATCGGACCGGAAAGTTCGTCAACAGCGTCCCACATCACAGTAGAGTGGCCACACTACTGTGGGCATTTCTTCAGGATTCATGGCAATCTATCAGTGACGAAACCATCGGAAAGCTGAACGACAGAATGCCGTGCCTGTACATGACCGTGATTAGAATCAAGGGGGGAGTTTTCGACGAGAAAAACGCCTAAACCGTTATTTGACACATCATCAACGAAGTTTGAAACGAATTAAATTGCTTTTGGTTTAAGATATAGTGAAACAATACTCGATGTGGAGTCAAGAAATAATCTTGAATTATGATTTATTTTAATTAATTTGAAAAGCTGAGTAAAATTGTTCCCATTCGTTTGCCTTTCACCATAGATGACGTCTAACCCGAAATAAACCTATCATTGGCCTGTTTTTATTTTAACTTTCCAACCAAAATATGTAGACCCAACAGTTGTGCGATGTGGGCCATACAGTGGTCTAATTTTAGGAAATATTTGATCAGACTTTGACGCGACATTCGATGATTTTTCAGTCAAATAGAATGCCAGATGCCAGATGATTAAAATGAATTTTTGCAATATTGGACCAAATTGTATGTCGAAAATACAATTGAACGATAGTCAGTAAAGCTATAACCAAATTATTATTTTAAGCAATACATATTACACGTCTTAAAAGAGTACCCCATTTTTTTTCTGAATATAGTTATTTATGCAACAAGTTGCAAAATGATGATTTTTTCAGCACGAGTCGTACATTTGTCCGTCGGGGATAGACATTTGATCCTATTATGTATAGGTAGGTTCCCGAGCAAAGCCTGACAGCAAATTGAAAACAAATTTTGATGTTGTGATATTGCAAAGTATGATAACTCAGCTTGTTGTCGTTTTGGTCATTTTAACGGTTAAAACATCAAAAATGAGAGCAGAAAAATATTCCCGTAACAGCAAGTTGAAAACAATTCCTGCTATCAGTGATAGCAAATTGATATCTGTTTTTGTTATCAGTACGAAAATATGGAAAAATCGTTAAATACAGGGGTTTATCGATTGATATGACATCCTCAATACCATAAGATAATTACACTAATGATATACTCTTAGAGCTATTATACAAGGTTGCCTAGAAGTTTTAAAATAACTTAAAAAATATTTTTTACAATAGTTTGAAGTGATAGCAAAAC
This sequence comes from Aedes albopictus, assembly GCF_035046485.1. Lineage (NCBI taxonomy): Eukaryota > Metazoa > Arthropoda > Insecta > Diptera > Culicidae > Aedes > Aedes albopictus. Next base: position 322,088,691 of record NC_085137.1, read on the forward strand.
GAAATCTAAATTTAAAATCAAATTTAGTCAAGACAAACTGATATCAAAATGTGATATCAATTCGCTGCTGAATACAAATCGAGTTTTCGATTTGCTATCATTTTGTTGTTAGACTCTGCTCGGGTAGGTACTTCTATAATATCAATCAATGAACTTTTGAGCATCTCTTATATACCTACATCTGATCGCATAAACCGTTAAATGTTGAGCGTCGACAGCATCCATCAGACCAGACAAGCTTGTTTGCAAACAACCCGAGCAAGCACATGGCACACCCGACCGATCACATGTTGCCGCTTCGGTCTATGTCGTTCGGGTTTCAATTGCACACCGCGGTTTGAGGTTTGCACTTGAAATTTCTGCCACCGATGACGTATTTTTGTCCCTGCTCGATTTGTTCTGCTTCGTTGTCAGTCGTAAGAGCATTTCTGTGCGAGTGAACTTGAGTAAGCAGAGTGAGATTCAGATTTTTTTGTGTTGTCAGGGTGACGTACGAGTTTCGCTAATTTACTCTGTCTTTCGTGTGAATGGACTAGGCTATAAATAGTCACTGGGTGAGAAAATTACGATTCTGCTACCTAATTTCCTTCGAGAAAATAGGTTAGGAATTCAACTGTGTAGGAAACTGGTGACAATGCAGATTGACAGACAAGAAATTTAGGAGGCACTTTGGACAGAAAACTTTTTTTTTGCATCCGTAGGTAAGTGAAGCGCGTATATACAGATGCCGAGATTGAACACTTCGTGATTGTCCCTGAATGGGAAGAATCAGAAGTAGAAATTTTGTACATAAACGATCGGGAAGAAGAAACTCGTCAGTTTTCTACGCTTTGATTGCCGGAAAACATCGAAGAGTTCGATTACACGACTGAAGTAGAAAAATTAGCAATCGAAATAGAACCTAGAACTTCTAAGAAAATATCCAAATCATCGTAGGTACCAAACTCGATCTAAGAAAAAAAAACGATCTCTTCCGTAAAGCGGTAAGCTAGATGGATATGATAAGCTTTTCAAGATACGTCCTTTCATTGAGGCAGTTAAGACAAATTTTCTTAAATTGAACCGGAACCTGAACCTGAATCGACTGAATCATGGTTCCGACAAAACCCAGATGTAACATACGACAACACAATACTAATAAACCACACAAGTTTGAAGTCAAGATCACCGGACGCGCAAGAAAAAGCGGTTTTTTGCATGGTTTTGAAGTGTACAGGATGTGGCAGGAAAAAAATGCGAAAAGTTCAAGACACTATTACTCGTTGAATATGGGATATATATAGCTTTTTTTCATGACAGTGTATCAGTCAATGTCTATATTCCAGCACTGCAAAATAAAAATGAACATATTTGATGTTTAACATGTGCTAATGTAAGCCTGATAATGGGTATCAATAAACTGCGCGCCCAATGGACATAAAACAAAATGGCTAAAACCAAGGTTGCGACCATTTATTTGCAAAAATTTACATTCATTTGCTATTATCTCAGTTCAGAAGCATGCTATCGAAAAACAATGTATGGATGAATTTAACCTTGTAACTGTATCTGAAAGTTTGAGGAATAACATTGGGGTTGCAAACGTATACCAAAGTTGTGAGCGAGCTGTGAAGGCAACTCCCCACGCGGTGAATGTAAATTATATTCACGCTGTAAATTACATTATTGCAAATGAATGGTCGCAACCTTGGCTAAAACAGTAAAAAATAGCTCTAATTCAATGAAAAACCAGACCATACTGATCCAAAGCCATGTAGTTTCACATACTAGATGAAATACGTTCATATATATGATGATATTGTAGAGAAAATTAAAAATTTTGTTTTATCAGATATGAAATTAAGTGAGCTGTGTACTTTTCTGTGATTTGAAAATTCTGATAGTCTTCAGTTTCAGACACCATGCTGTGAAGGTTAGTGACCAAAATGGGAAATTTTTTTCCTAACTTTTCAGAAAACTAGCCTGTTAGAGATCATGAAACGTTGGAACATAGATTGGTTAATGGGTGAAAATGAGGTTTGAAGTTGAAAAACACTTTCGCATTTTTTCCTGCCGCATACTGTATGTAGGAAAGAGTCGTGTTGATGCATCTGGTAAATGTGGAGTAAGCGGTGATATTGTTCTGAAGCAGGTGTCATCTTTGGGAGAACACAAGCATTCCCGAGTATTTGCCGATAATTGGTTCTCCTCTTATGCCCTGGTCCAATAAATGAAGCAAAACGGATACGAGTATACCGATAAAACAATAAGGAATGAAATCAGATGAACAATTGATAAAGGATGCACATACGATTCCAGAGCATCGGGTGATGGAATCAAGTACATTGATTCAAGGTTGTCAAGTGGATGGACAACAAAATCATAAATTTCATATCCACGTATGATGATTAAATTCAACAAGATGTCGCTTAGGACATTCTAGAATAACGAAACGCCACATTTTTAGAAAGCTTGCATCAGATATTGTAAACATGTAATGATGAACTAAACATTAGGGTGGTTCAAGCATGTATGGCAAAACCACATGTCAAAAAGTTCGATGGGCCCCCTTCTCATTTCGTTCTATATGATGCCACGATGCTCTGGTCAAATTTTCAGCTAAATCCGTTAACATTAGGGCGGTGCTAAACTCGTTTGAAGTTTGTATGGAAGTTTATATGGGAAAACATCGTTTTTTGAAGTTTTCTTCTGAGGCGTACTTATTTTCCTTAAAACACGTAATCGATCCTATAGAAATATAGCCTGGGATATGCCGAAAAACTTTGTCGAAGACCGCAACTTGATCAGACACTTGCGAAAAAAGCTATAGCCTAGACATTACGGGCCCATTCATTGAGATTTTATTGCTATTGTTATTCCTTTACATGTTAAATGTTAAGCACCACCAAATGGTCTGCATGTAATATCTTTTCTTACAAGCTTCGGATGACTTTGCGGTCTTCGACAAAGTTTTTCAGCACACGCAAGACTATAGTTTTATATAATCGGTTATGTGTTTTCAGTAAAAATAGTGCCCCTCGTGAGAAAAATGCTAAAAACGGTGTTTTCCCATATAAACCTCCATACAAACTTCAAATGAGTTTAGCACCGCCTTAATGTTAACGGATTTTGCTGAAAATTTGACCAGAGCATCGTGGCGTCATATAGAACGAAATGAGAAGGGGGCCTATCGAACTTTTTGACATGTGGTATTTTGAGCCACGCTACTAAACATAAACCACATATTAACAAGATGTAAAACGTTTGATTTCTGCATAAGAAGCATTAGGAAATAATGAAAAAGCTGATATCAAAATACTGAAGTATTTAAAGCTAACTGGATTGTTACAGGAATTGTAGAATAGTTTGATGGAGGCGAATGAATTATTAATAAATTTAAAGCATAAAAAAAAAAAAAAATCAAATTTACCTACATGTTTTATTGCAGGTGAACGATGGACAAGCGACAAAGCGTTTATAGAAATTGAACGTCCAGTGATAGTCAAAGATTCCAATCATTCTATGGGAGGTGTCCAACTCAACGACCAATTGGTACCCATTAAGGTGGCCCATACTTATATGAAAAACAAAAATTTCGAAAAATGCCAAGTCTTACCTCTTCAATCAGTTGTTTTGGACTCCCAGAATCTACGTTCAAAATTTGAGCAAAATCGGTTGAGCCTAAGGGGGCGCTCAAAACGCTTGAAGTTTGTATGGGAAAACTTGGCTAAATGTATGCAGAAATATTAAGTTTTCGAATTTTGCCGCTAGGTGTCGCTGTAAGCGTTCAATAATCAAACCCTTTGATATTATTGTAGGTGACTATATGCCAAACAACTTTGTCGAAGACCACAAAGTGATCCAACGTCTGTGAAAAAAGTTATACCCTAGGAAAAGTGAGGATAAACTTTATTATTATTTTTCCAATACCTACATGTAAAGGAATAATCAATAATGAAATCTCAATACTTTGCCTCACTTTGCCTAGGCCCTAGGGTATAACTTTTTTCACAGCCGTCGGATCACTTCGCGGTCTTCGACAAAGTTCTCTGGCATATAGTCACCTACAATAATACCAAAGGGTTTGATTATTGTACGCTTACAGCGCCACCTAGTGGCAAAATTCGAAAACTTAAAATTTCTGCATACATTTGGCCAAGTTTTCCCATACAAACTTCAAGCGTTTTGAGCGCCCCCTTAGGCTCAACCGATTTTGCTCAAATTTTGAACGTAGCTTCTGGGAGTCCAAAACAACTGATTTAGGAGGTAAGACTTGGTATTTTTCGAAATTTTTGTTTTTCATATAAGTGTGGGCCACCCTAGTACCCATTTAACGAACTGATATCGGTACCAATAAATATATATTTACTATCTTCGTATATTTAAACACCCTTTGGACGTCTATGTAGTGAATGCATGGCTACTATATTGCAGGCCCGGATTTGAGGGGGGCATTGGGGGCAAGTGCCCCGGGCCCCCCGGTAAATGGGGCCCCCAAGAATCCAATAAACCATATAAAATGCACTTCAATAGACATTTATATTTTATGAATGTCTACCCGAGCAGGAATGAATAACTGACACATAACTTCAGCATACCATAGTTAGATATCATACCAAGACCAGGTATTGGTCGGTTATCCAGGTATTGAAAATAACATATTTTGGTATTTTGTAGGTGTTGATAAAATACTTCAATGAGTTATTGGTTTGGTGTTAAGGACTGCGTAAGGTATTATTCAATTGTGGAAAATCGCTATTTGTATGGAAAAATCGCCGATTATTATTTAGGTATTGCAATACCTGATGTTATTATTCACGCATTATGCACAGAATACACCCTAGTTATTATTCTAGGTATTTTACCTCTTATAAAAGACACGGACAACGTCTTCAGCATTCGACTGTACAGACTGTTTTAAACATAACATTAGACAACGGACAACGGAGCATGCACCAGTGGAAACGGGGAAGAAACTATTCTCACGTAAAGTTTCAACGCCCGAAGCGGGAATCGAACCCTCACCCCATAGCATGGTGCGATTATAAGCTTGGTGACCCTAACCGCACGGCTACGAGGCTCCACTATGCAGGGCTTCTTAATTCCTAATCTTAATTTTGGTACCTAAACGCAACTTTCTCGAAAACTCTTGGAAGTTCTTATATATAATTTAGCAGGAACACTTTTGCAGGACTTAAAACTGCTACACGAAGGCATCTCTAAACTGAGTACGTTAAAGATAATATTTTGAGAGTAACTTAAACAATACTTTTATATCTCTAGAGATTTAATTTTTTTTCTTGTAGTTTTACAAGTCAATCAATTATGTCTATAGATCATAAGATTATATCGTGAAAATAACTGCTTTAATACATAATACCCGTGTTAATGCCCATCTGCATCAGTTTGCTGAAGACAGATTTTATTATTAGAAAAAAAAACAGGTATGATATAGAGATGTTTGGGAATTTGGGGCAGTTTCGGAAACCTACGGTCCAATAACATTTCGCAACAGCGATTCAATATAAGTATAACGCATCTTCAAAGTTTATGATTTCTATACCAAATTCGTCAAAAAATCTAAAAAAAAAATACGAATAATAAAAACATTTGAAAAAGTTAAGAGTGGTTTGTTTCTTTAAAATTTTGATTTAGGGGGCCCACTTGATAGGGTTTGCCCCGGGCCCACCGAAGCCTAAATCCGGCACTGCTATATTGTCGTCACTGCTCCCAAAGAGCGAAGAAAACACACATGACCTTATTGGAATTTCGGATGGACGTTTTAAGAATGTTTTTTTCTCTAAAAACCATAGTTCATTTAAATGTTGGTATTACAGGTTGGGACAAAGACACGGACACGTTCAATGCTTCCAGTGAGCTAATTGCTCTTTGAAGGAAGCACGACACTAGACAACGGACTAGCATGCAACGCCCAGTGGCACAGCCGAAAACTTTTCCTGACAGCTGCGGCGGGAATCGAACCCGCGCTCCTTAGCACGATGCGACTAAAGGCTTGGTGACCTTAGCCGCACGACCACGAAGCCACACTTAAACAATACACATTGATTTGACCCTTGTTTATGTTTGTTGATTTTCGTCCTACCGCTCGTGTTGTGTGTAAGAAGTAACGGTAACGCATGAATGTAACAAAGCAAGCTGACACCCGACTGCGGCACCGAAATGAAGGTAGTGAAAAGTATAGATAGTAGAGTAAACATAGATCCGCTAAGATGAATCCGTTGTATCCAAACGAACTGTCAAAATCTGTATCCAAACGAGCATGACGTCACGATTTAGACAACATCAATGGAACGCATGACGTCATATTCAATCGTCACACTTTTGAAAATTACTACTTACACGCTTGAAACATTTTAGTCAGCGGTGTCCGCGGATCTATGTTTACTCTACTATCTATAGTGAAAAGTGTCGAATGTTTACAAGACTGCTTACAAATATTGATTATTGCAAGAGTATTGGCTTTTGCATACCTGAGTCTTGTATGAGCCATTTTACGAGACGTTTCGGATCAGCTGATCGCTCATTTCATGAATGAAAATTTGACAGGAGGTTGTGCCCAAGCCCGTGAGTGTTAATATCAATATCAACACTGTTGTCGTTTCGTAAAATAGACTATTCAACAGCGTTTCTTTATTTACTCAAGTATAGCTGCTGAGCTAGTAGCAAAGTTGATATTTATTAACGTTGAACAATTCGTCGTCGGCGTCGGTGGTGTAGTGGTAAGCGTGGTTGCCTCTCACCCCAGTCGGTCGGGGTTCAATTGTCCTCAGGTGTGGTGGCTAGACCAAGCCGACGTAAAACAACTGGCGCCGCACGGTGCTAGTTGGCCAGAAAAAAAAAGAAGATGAAGAAGAACAATTCGTCATTGAAATCATCGTCATCATCAAACATTGGAAAGCAGTTTTTTTCGTTCAAAACAAAAGTTTTTGTCATGAAAATGTATTCATTGTATTCCTGTAACGCATTGTATTCCTTTAATGCAGAATCGAATGCAGTGAATATATTTTCGTGGCAAAAGTTTTTGTTTTGAACGAAGAATCTGCTTTTCATTTTCCGAAAAATGATGACGGATGGATGCGTTTCCGTCATTCTTAGCAAACTGCAGTAGAATCACTTGGCAAGATACGGGACCTCGCAATACAGGCGACTGGCTCCGGCAAAGCTCAACTCCTCAAGGAGGCAGCAACACATTCACTGTCTCGTCTTGATGATTGCTGTCACCGATGCTTACTAGGGGAAGGACACGCAAGGGGAATATCACTAATCATTATTCACACCCCACACTCACATGCATGAAAATTAAGATAAATGAAAACACAATATGTTTATGCAACAAGTTCCAACTTTATTCTGTTGACATGATTGTTATAAACAAATAAAAAAAAATACATTGATATCTAAAGTTCAACAAGTATTTCAAAGTCACTAATGGTAAGCTCGTTCCACCCAAAAGGAATCTTGAGCACCCGTTCGTGTTCCAACACTTTTCCCGGCGTTAGACTTCCCTTGTGGTGTCCGCGTCCGATGTAAATCGTTTCGCCCCACATGGTTCGACCGCAAACGACCGCCTTCGCCGGAATAGTACCACTGAACGGAACCCAGGCAACACGTGAATTGCAGAGCGCCTCGTAGGATGTCATTTCGATTTCTCTCCCCTTATGGCTGGTATGGCAGAGCTTCTTGCGTGGAATCACCTTAGCCGGAAGTTGGTTGCCTTGGTACGTGACTCTTCCCACGAAGATAGGCGATCCATCCTTATCGTAGCCAGCCAGAACCGCGCCTCTTGGGACCGAAGAATTTTTATCACTTGGCTGCCAGTCCACTGGAAATGTAAGCATTAGTGTCCACGTCCAGATATAAAAATGATGTTATGTCTGCCTACATGCTTGGATACACCTTGTAGTTGGCAGACTGTTGTCCACCAATATATCGAATTCCCTCAAAACAATTTCTTTGAATAGATATGGTATTTTCAAGATTTTACTGCATTCCAGAATCTTGCCTGGAGTCAAGCTTCCCTCGTAATAACCACGTCCAAAGTATAATTTCTCGCCATAACGATCCCGTCCGCATTCGATAGCATTTAGTGGATAAACTCCTCGGAAAGGAACCCACGACACATTTGCGTTACACAAGGCTTCGTATTCGGTCATCTCAAATTCCAGCCCCTCGTCGCCCGTGTGGCACATTCGTTTGCTAGGAATAACCTTGGCCGGCAGATGTAGACCAAATCTGTATACTCGACCCAAGTAGATAGATGCTCCATCGCTGTCCTTTCCAGCCAGAAGGGCGCCTGGCGGGACACGTCCGTTGCTTTGGGCTGATACCCAATGTCCTCCGACACTCTGTTTCTGAGCTGAAATAAGTAGGAATAGCAGTCATTTTTTCGGAATTGTAACATGTACGATAAGCTCATACATTCTCTGGAATTAACCAACACTTCATATTTGGGATGGGCATGTTCAACTCCATCAAACCCAATGTACAGACATCCATGACTACTTATAATCTTCCCCGGCGTTACACTTCCATTATGATGGGCTCTTCCAATGTACAGCTCTTCGCCGTATGCTGTTTTACCGCACAGGACTGCTCCCTTCGGAAGGTTTCCATTCTCACATGGAACCCAAGTGAAACCTAGCCCACATAGGACCTAAAATGTATGGGATTTTTTCTCAAGATGATACAATTTGCATAAACTATTTTGACAAATTTACCTCAAAATGCGGCTTGGAAAGTTCCAGGCCATTATAGGTTACATATGCCACTCTACGAAGTGGAATAACTTTGGCCGGAAGCATGTCCCCATAGTGACTGGCACGTCCGACGTATATCGGAGATCCGTCATGATCGGCCCCTGCTCTCACCGCATTCGGCGGTTGGACAGCAGAGTCTGCCGACCATTGGACCCACGTGTGCGCTGAAACGATAGAAATAATTAACTTCAGTTTTGTTCAATTCCGATTTTTTCTGGTGTTTCACTGTGGCCCAGACAAACAAATTAGAACATCTGGAAAAAAAAATCTTAAAAATCCATTTCCCAGTTTATTCTATCACTACCTGGTGAAAACGTTCCACGAAACAATGTGTCGTGCAACAACACCAGAAGATGACGCAAATGTGAAACGTCAAACGCGAAGAGAAACCACTATGGTTGTGAAAGTCACAAATGAGAAGATTTAAAATTATTTAAATTAAATAAAATTAGAAGATTTAAAAGTTCGTCTGCATGTCTGTGACTGTACTCCACAATATTTCAAGTGCGCTCTCACTGCTGTGACCATGATCATTCTCTCTTGTTCAAGAGAACGAGATACTGCAAGGTCAGAAATACCATCTGTTTTGTGCAAAATCATACTTGATAATATCCTAAGATTCGATCATTTCTGTTCAACAAAAATATAAATATAGGCAGCAGATGGGTTTCACTAACGCAACCGAATCTATTTTTGTTCGAACCTACGTGGAAGGGGTCATCGAATTTTAAACTAAATTCCTATCAATTACCTCTCATTTAGTTGGCACAACACTCACCTGAGCGAATCGGAAGCTCATCACGATCGATGGGAAATCGTTCCCAAGGTGCACTGTAACTTGTCCGGGTTAGATACATCGGAATCGATAGGGCTTGATTTTTTCACTAGACGCTCCTCGCTAGCACGTTTGGATCCCACACAACGGAAGATGGGACTAAAAGAAAAGACAGGCAACGCTTTGCGAGATACCTATCGTTCAAAAATAAAACTGTGCTGTATGCTTGTTAGTTTTCAGAGAAATAATGAAAAAATGACGAAACGCTGGCAGAAAAAACATTGAAGGGGAAAAGATACGACAGAAACTGAATGTATTATTGGTTAAGGCTTTCCCAAAATGACGCGAATGTTTCGCAGCAAAGAAGACAATTCTTCTCCACATTATTAACCCTTGCGATGTAGCACTGCTCATAACAGTTTTGCGTACCATATGGGGTAGCACAGGACAGCATGGTTAACCTAAGGGTGGATCCTCAACTGTCTCAATTCAAAGCGGATAAGCAGAGCCGTAGAGTTTTTAAGGTGAATATATGACGAAGAACACCTAGAGTTTTCAAGAGCACAAATCTGAAGAACCGAATGTCGGTTTGCGTTGAAAAGCTGATCGTCACCACCACCGGGTAACCGACATCCGGTTCTTCAGATTTGTGCTCTTGAAAACTCGAGGTGGGGCTTCGTCGTACTTTCACCTTATTGGTTTATTTTAAATCATGAATAATTTCAGTTTGGCACTACAACATAGTTTCTCCGATTGAGCTGAAATATTTCACAGTTGATATGGAGCCAAAATAGAACCCAAAAAGTATACAGGAGTGGAATTTCTGCACAGCCATGAGCCTCAGGGCCTGCCTCTACTGCGGTGCCCTGCTGGGTTCCACTCTAATAGCACTTGTTTGCATATTTCGTTCCCGCCCTTACGTAGAGTGTGCCCGACCCACCTCCACTTCCGTTTCCGGATTTTTTTATCTTTATTATTACACTGCGTAACAAAAATTAACTTTTTGTCTGTCTCAAGAGCAAGCTTATGTGTCTCCGAAGGATTTTGGGCCGCTGAAACCGAATCTGGGCTCAGATTTGCTCTAACACGTCATAATTTTGAGCTATACCTCAATTTATAGGGCAAAATATGCGATTTTGGGCTTTTTTGACTGCAAGCCATTGAGCATGGACATATTTTTTTTAAGCAATCAAAAAGTTAATTGGTCAATTAACATCCAAATCAACGACTCATGCAAAATATTTTGTTTTACCAAATCGAATTTGATAGTTTTAAGCGATTTATGTTAGGGAGAATATTTCCCATACAAGTCACCCTTCAAAAGTTGCATGCAAGTTTTCATACTAACATAAAATGCTCAAATCTATCAAATTTGATCAAGTAAAACGAAATATTTTGCATGAGTCGTTAATTTAGATGTTAATTGACCAATTAACCTTTTGATTGCTTAAAAAAAATATGTCCATGCTTAATGGCTTGCCGTCAAAAAAGCCCAAAATCGCATATTTTGCCCTATAAATTGAGGTATAGCTCAAAATTGTGACATGTTGGAGCAAATCTGAGCCCGGATTTGGATTCAGCGGCCCCAATATCTTTCGGAGACACATAAGTTTGCTCTTGAGACAAAAAATGTTGCACTGTGTTATTTTTATTATCGAGATTTTCAGCCAGGGACCCGAATTTCTATCAGCATTTGTTGACATCGACGATGGAGCTGCCCGTTGGAGATCCATTTGTGGGGCCACCGTGCACGAATTTATATACCACATGCAGATTGCAGACTATTCTCCACTGACACACATCTGGTTTCACTGGCATAAGGTACACCGGGGCAAGTTGAAACGGGTGGGGCAATATGAAATGCGAAGTTTTGAAATAGATTGCAATAAAATTTGGAAATTTATCCTTCGCTAAATGATTGTTTGAATCAAAACTATGTGTTATGGCGATCAAATTGTTTATCATCAATAGAAAACATCATGTTAACTCGCTGTTTCATCGTGCCCCACCCGTTTCAACTTGCCCCAGTGTACCTTACAGCAGTTTTCACGATTGAGTTGAAAATTCGGCTGTTGGTGCGTCAACTAATCTGATTGTTTCTTTTATAGGGTCTGAGTGGCATTAGTAATCTCACATTCTCAAATTTACCCTATTCGAAAACAAGCAATTACATCCAAACCTACTACTTAGGTAATGAGTTGGGACTGCCTAAATATAATTTTTACCTAAATAGATTCCTCCTCTCCTCTTCTTGGCGTAACGTCCTCACTGGGACAAAGCCTGCTTCTCAGCTTTTAACTGAGAGCTTCCTCTGCCAATGACCGTTTTGCATGTGTATATCGTGTGGCAGGCACGAAGATACTCTATGCCCAGGGAAGTCAAGGAAATTTCCTTTACGAAAAGATCCTGGACCGACCGGGAATCGAACCCGTCACCCTCAGCATGGTCATGCTGAATACCCGTGCGTTTACCGCCTCGGCTATATGGGCCCCTAAATAGATTCATTACCTAAATGGATTGGAGTACAAGGTTGCAAAGAAGCTTAAAAAAGGGAGAGCGCGTAGGAGATTTAAATGGGGTCATGCAGAGTTTCAGAGGGTTTCCAAGGGAGTCTCAGGAGGGGAGGGGATTCAGGGGCGTTTTCGGGTGTTTCGGTGGGTCTCAGGTCAGAATTGTCATTCAAATGACTAGCTGGGCACGAAACACGAGAAACCCTGCAAAATTCCGCCAGACTGAAAAAAATATAGAATGTCGGGTCAAATTTTTATCGTATGTTGGCCCACTGTTGGAGTAACATCGAACAACTGCTGGGTCTATGTTGGGTTTGGTGGCCAAAATAAAAACAGGTCAATGATTGGTTTATGTAGGGTTTAACGTCATCAATAGTGGTTTCGCAGCGCGGCGTTACGAACACTAATGCAAATCTACTGGTTGAAAATATGCCCATTTGATTTTGCCGGGAACAGCTGATTTTTGTTTACTATTTTCAACCAGTAACTCAGGTAGTGTTCGTGTAATGTAACGTGTACGTACACGCAACACCACTAAAAGCAGAAACCACTATGATAGTGAACACAATCAAATTCCAATTAGGTAACGATACCTAAATGTTGGGACCTGAACTGCTGTTGTACGCATAATTGTCCCATTTTATATGGGATTTCCATATAACATGGGACAATTGGGCGTAGAACGGCAGTAAATAGATTTCACCTTAATGGATCCTACCTAAATAAAGGTTTGAGTGTACGACACCGATTGATTCCGTTCTTTTTTGTTTTCATGCGACTTTGAGAACGATACACAGTAACATGTTGCCCAGCCAATTATCGCATACAGTCAGGTCACCCTTTTTGGGTACCTGGCAACTCTGTGCAATGTCAAGTGCAATTTTTAGTATTGACAAGGCAAACTTTTGATAATTAGTCAATGCAAACGAATTCCTACACTACAATGATGTATGGATGAAATGTTCGTAACACCCACAAGCAGTAACTTACTAAATTAGTCACGAAAAACAATGTAAATTTACATTACTTTTACATGAAAAATCGTAAATACAATATTTTTTCGTGATTTTTTAACGAAAATTGTTGAATAACTTTGAATTACGCAACTTAAACACCATAATGTCTTCGGCAAAGTTGTAGAGTTCTAACTAAAGGCTGGACTCGAAAATAATGATACACAAAGTGTTCCGCGAGGAGGGAGGTTAGGTATTGTCCTACTCGAGGTCGATTTTCTTTTAGCGAATTACAACAGTTTTGTTCTGCTATAACGTAGCTTTTGCTGCAAATTTAATTACGGATTAGTCTAAGTTCAATTCATTAGTTTAAGCTGTAAGTAAATTAGAAATAGTTCAAATTGCATGATAATGTTTAGTTCAATTTTCACCTTATGGGTTTGTCTAACTTTAACAAGTTTTACTATAACAATGGATATTTTACTGTATGACATCATCTGATCGACACATCCGTCTTCTCATCCGTCACTTTGCCCTGTCATCCTGACAAAGCTGTCAGCGGTCGTTTTGGCCGTCACGGTATCGTAACCAACAGTGCTGCCAGTACCAACACTCTCTCCCCCGTAACACTGGCCACCAGGTCCAGTTTTACCAGCATCTATCTCTAATACCGCCAGCCTAGCCACAGGCCTGCGCACAAGCCCCCTCGCAGTTTGTATCATAGCTTGCCGAATCCTCCCATCTGCCCCCTTGATTGCTTGCACTACTCGACCTCTTGTCCACTCATTCCTTCGTCCATCACCAACTACCAGCACTAACTGTCCTTCAGCTATAGGATCCACCTCGCTACACCACTTCGGTCGCTTAGTCAGCGTGGGTAGGTACTCCCTTATCCACCTTCTCCAGAATACGTCTAGCTGATGCTGCAGCTGATGCCACGACGATCTTAAAGCTTCGGCTGGATCTGTTGCTTCAGCTATCGGCTGCCGGACTCCGCTTGAGTTGCCGAGCAGGAAGTGGTTCGGTGTTATTGCCTCGTTTTCTTCCGACGTCACCGGCAGATAGGTTAGAGGTCGGCTGTTCACTATCGATTCGGCCTCCACCATAAAGGTGACCAACGCTTCGTCGTCCAGCTTGCGGCTGTTGTTGTACGCCGTCTCAGCAGCAACTTTGATGGAGCGAACCATCCGCTCCCATGCCCCGCCCATGTGCGGAGTGCCAGGCGGGTTATACACCCACTTGGTAGCAGTTCCCGTGAAAGTGACGGCTAGTTGCTCTACTTGCTCCTTCAACAGTCTAGCGGCACCCAGGAAATTTGTGCCGTTGTCCGAGTAGATTTCGGCCGGCGCTCCTCTGCGGCAAACGAACCGTCGGATACATTTGATGCAGGAGTCCGTGGTCAAGTTATGTGCCACTTCCACGTGCACCGCTCTTATCGTTAGGCACGTGAATACAGCAATCCAGCGTTTCGCGTTGCTCCTTCCGATCTTCACTGTCAGCGGTCCAAAGAAGTCCAGACCCGTGTACGTGAAGGGTTTTACAAAAGAGGCCATCCGAGCCAGCGGTAACGGTGCCATGCGAGGAATCTTCGGCGAACACTTGTAGACTCGACACCATTGACAAATCTTGGCCAAACAGCTTACCGCCGTACGGAGTCGTGGGACGTAGTATCGTTGACGGACTTCGTTCACTACTGTTTCGGTATTCCCATGACGATATTTACGGTGGTAGTGATCCAGCAGTAGAGTAGTCAGCGCATGTTTTCTTGGAAGGATAACTGGAAACTTTGCTTCCCTATCGACGTTTGGAGCCGCGCCGATTCTACTGTCCACTCGAAGAATGCCCTGATCGTCCAAGATTGGACAGAGTTGGAAAATGGCGCTGCTTTTCTCTAACGGTGTTTGCTCGGTCGCCGGTTTCGAACTGTTTCGTTGTAGGACCATCAATTCATCCGGAAAGCATTGCCATTGGGCGTCGCATATAAGCAAACTCTCTGCTTTTCGGAGTTCCTCGGAGGTCAAAGGACCTACGAACCGTTCGCGCCCAGCGATTTTCTGCTTCAGATTTTCAGCGAAACGATATACATAGGCGGCAGCGCGAACTGCTCTGGATAGCCGAGAAAAGCGGGTGATGTCTACCAGCTGTTCCGGGATCTGTATCGCTTTGTGCGCATAACATGGGCGAAGCTCATCTTCCGTGGGTGGCGTAGAAATACTTTGCGTGGGCCACTCTGCTTCGGGCTTCCGAAGATATGACGGATCCTTGAACCAGACACTGTTTGCGTTAAGATCCGGACCACTTCCCCACTTCGTCGCAATGTCCGCCGGATTCTGCTAGGAGGGAACCCAACGCCAAGTTCTGTGATCGTCAGTAGTTCTCCCATTCTACACGCGACGAACTGTTTATACCTTCGATGATCAGCTCGTAACCATGAAAGAACCGTTGCTGAATCGCTCCAAAACACCTTCCTGGTGATCCGCAGGGTATGATTCTCCTCGATGAACTTCGATAATCGTGCGCCAAGTACAGCGGCCAGCAATTCTAAGCGCGGAATCGATTGAGTCTTCAGCGGGGCCACCTTTGTTTTGGCTGCCACGAGTGCACATTCGGGAATTCCTTCATCGTTGATCGTCCGGAAATACGCAACCGCACAGTACGCCGACTCGCTGGCGTCTACAAACAGGTGTAGTTGTAGATTTTGATACCGTTCTTTGGTTGCACCTGAGAAGTAACAGCGAGGTATTTTGAGTCGACTAACAGCTTCGAACAGTTGGGTCCAATTTTTCCACCGTAGGTAAAGATCATCGTTGACCTTTTCGTCCCACTGTGCTCCCGTTCTCCACACTTCTTGCAGGAGAATCTTCCCGTGTACTACAAACAGGCTCAGGAATCCCAGTGGATCGAAAAGTGACATCAGACATTTCAGCATCTGCCTTTTTGTAGGGCGTTCGCCAGTCGTAACCAGACTGGAAATATCTGGTTTCATCACGGTCGAGAAGCTGAAGGCATCTTCCAGCGTCGACCACAAGAGTCCGAGAACTCGCTCATAGTCGCCTTGTTTGTCCGCTGCAAATCTCTTATCTTCTCCTGATTTGGTTTCACCTATAGCGGTCAGAACGTCGTTACTGTTTGACAGCCAGTTCCTCAACTCGAAACCGCCCTGTTCGTGGACATAACGCATTTCTTGGGACACCCTGATCGCCTCCTCCGTTGATTCGTAGCTTTCCAGGGAGTCGTCTACGTAATGGTTGTCCACTATGCCTTCGACTGCTCGGGGATACAGCTCTTGGAACTCCCTAGCGTTCTTGTTTTTAATGTGTTGAGCAGACGCAGGGGAACACGTTGAGCCGAATGTGGCGACATCCATGAGATACACGTCGGGATTGTCGGCGGGATTCATCCGCCACAGAAACCGCTGCGAGTGACGGTCCTCCTTACGTATAAAGATTTGGTGGAACATCTCTCGTATGTCGGAGGAGACGCCCACCTTGAACTGACGGAAGCGCACGAGAACACCAGGAAGTGATGTCAGCTGATCAGGACCCTTCAGCAGTACCGAATTCAGAGAAATCCCGTTTATGGCCGCTCTAGCATCCCAAATCATTCGGATCTTGCCTGGTTTTCGAGGATTTACTACCGCTCCTAGCGGCAAATACCATACTCGACGAATGTCGGCGCTAGCTAACTCCGCTTCTGTGGCACGATGCGCGTAGCCTTTCAGCTGATAGTCTTCCAGCTGACGTTGCAAAGCTTCTCGAAGATCCGGGTTCCGATCCATACGCTTTTCAAGACACTGTAAACGTCGAAGGGCCATGCTGTAGTTGTCTGGAAGCTCTACGTGGTCGAACTTCCATAATAGGCCGGTCTCGAAGTGATTGCCAACTCGGATCGTAGTTTCCTCCATTATTTGTTGAGCGCGCTTATCTGCCTCGGATACTAGGGGAACGACGGGCTGCATGATGACTTCCTCCGTAGTGAAGAAGTCCTTGACGAGATCATGTAGGGCTTGATCCGACGTACATCCGCAGGCATGGTAGTTGACTGATGATCTTTGGCCATCGCTTGCTGTCCCTCCATAGATGCACCACCCTAGCCTGGTTTTCGCAGCAACAGGTTCGCGCCGCAGTCCTTCACGCACTTTCCGCGGAACCATCAAGTCCAAGTTGTTAACTCCGATCAGCAGCTTCGGTACTGCCTTGGTGTAACTTCTAACTGGAAGACCCTTAAGGTGTTCAAATTGTTCGGACAGGCGATCATACGAGAGGGTTTGCATGGGCAACGACAACTCCTGAACAGTTTGAACTTCTTGTAGTGAGTACTTCTTTCCACCGGCGGATGAAATGGTCAGCGACATTTGCTGCGATCCTTGTTCGGTGCGTGTAACGTTCGCCGTCCACATCAGACACAATGGCATTGTTACTCCTTCGACTCCGAGCTCCTTGACCAGACTGTCCTCAACCAGCGTTAGAGAGGACCCATCGTCGAGGAACGCGAAAGTATCCACTGGCCCCTTGGGCCCGTGCAACGTCACAGGAAGAATTCTAAAGAGCAGCGACTGTGTCACCTGACGATGAGTGTGATTTTCTGCCATGTTCACCGACGGCTGTATCGGCGTATCGGTGTTGCTGCGATTCGAGTGTAGAAGCGGATGGTGGCGAAATCCACAACCATTTGTCCCACAGTTATTGGTTTTCCTACAGCTTCTTTTTCCATGCGAACTCAAGCAGTTTCGGCACAGTCCATTTGACTGGACACACTTCCAGCGTCCGTCCAAGGAAAGCGATTTGAAGGTGCGACAATCCTGGATACGATGACCGGCGTTCTTGCAGGCGGGACACGGCTTTGATTCATCGCGACTCGGCGGCGCATTGGTTCCGGAACTGGATGCTGGAATGCTGGATCACTATGATGGCTGTTAACACTTCCTCTCGACTTCGAATTGTTCTTCACGTAGGCACCTGGTCTTCCACTGCTGCTAGCGTACACTGTCACTTTACTCACTGCTTTCACTACACTGGACATGAAGAGGCCGAACGTTTTGAGATTGACCTCCGAGAATCCCTGGAGGTAAGAACCCCATTCCATTTGGAGATGTGGTGGCAGTTTGGCGACAAGTTCCGCGAGGAGGGAGGGGTTTGACAGGTGTGTGGCTTGTCCTGCAACCTCTAGGTGGTCGCAGAGGCTCTGAATGGACATTCCAAAATCAATAATGGTTTGGAATTTTTCAACTTTTGGTGAGGGAGCAGAACGCACCTTGTCTAAGAGTGCTGAAATCAGCAACTCTGGTCTACCGTAAAGCATGTGGAGTGTTTCCATAATGTGTGGCACTGACTCCGGCAATAGCAATCGGCTTTGAACTGCCTCATAGGCCGCGCCTTTCAGGCTTCGCTGAAGGCGGCAAAGATTTTCGGCACTGGAGTACCCACAAGCTAGTGTAGTGTTCATAAAACTGCTTATGAATACCGGCCAATCGGCAGGATTGCCAGAAAAGGGGGGCAAGTCGCGCGGCATTACTTGTCTGGCCGCTAACTGCGAGGGGGAGGGGACAAAAGTGGCTATATTTGCATTTAGCAATGGTGCTTGCGAAGGCGATAGAGCAATGCTACCAAATTGCTTCATTAGATGCTGAAGGTTGCCGGCGTTACTAGGCGGCTGAACATTTACTGGCAGAGGATTATTATCTGGCTTACCTGGTGGCTGAGGGAAAGATACTTCTCTATTAGGAGATTCGGGTTGCGGTGGCGGGGGCGGCAATGATGGAGGCGTAGCGGCCGCGAATGAAGACGCGACTGCCGGCGGGGCTGCCGCCAGATTTCCAACGGTTGGCGCAGGTCCCGACGGTTGTGCATGTTGGTACATCGGCTGGAATACAGGATACGTTGGTATACGATATGGTACCGCAGCAGGCGGTAGCGTCGACGTGGCGTGGAGCATCGGCGGCATGGGGGCGCCAACGTGATATGGGCCCAAATTCCCTTGTTGATGGTGCGAAACGATTGGACGTGGAATCTCTGGCATCCTCTGTTCAACCAAAGACTGCGGCGGGGCCTGTACATACGCCGAAGGAGGTCTGGCAAACGGCTGCTCGGTTGAGGGGTTCTCCGGTATAAAGTTCAACTGGTGCTGCGGGTTAGGCGGAAGCATCATAGCGGGAAACGAACTCGGATTCGACGTGAAGAATTTTGTTGAAACCGCATCTGGTATTGCGCACGCTGGCGCCGTGGAAGGCACTGTCGTCGAATCGGACACCACGGCTGGGGCCGGCGGAGGTTGTTTATATGCCTGCTCTGTGCAAGACATTTGTGCTGGAGTAGACTGCGCTAGAGGTACGGTTCCTGTCACCTTGTTGAAGACGGCCTGCCTGATTGGGTCTCCGTCCTGGGTCGGACCGGATATGAGGGCTCCTGTCGCTGGAGCCACTCCGAACGATCGTTGATTTGGCAACGAAGGATGCTTCAGCGGACTCTGTTGATTCCCACTATCTGGCTGCTGGACTTGGGCTGTGACGTAACTGCTAGCGGTGGCGGTAATTGGCTTCGGTTGGTTGGAAGGGGCTGGCGGCAACGACGGACGGCCTGTCTCCGTTGAAGTGGAAGGAATGATGGCGTCCTCCTTCTGCTCTGCGCAACTTTTCACCCAATTTGCAACCTTTGCGATGCTGGCTTGTTTACTCACTTTGCTGCGTTTGCTTCGAACACTTTCGCTCTCTTCATCTAGCTCCAGTTGGGATTCGAGCAGTTTGTACTTCTGCTCGACAAACTTCTGCTGGATTGCTTGGAGCTCATTAAGCTTCTCAAGCTGCAGATTGATTCTCGCGGACCGTCCGGATTGGTTCGAGCATCGGGATCCACGAGATGTCCGTGCGATGCTGCCCAGGTCATCCACCTGACACTTTGGGCAAGACCAAGAACGATCCTTAATCGAATCAGTTACTCCGGCGCACGAAAAGTGCCACCAAGTTTGGCAACCATCACACTGCACCATGTTTTCGTCGCCGTTCAGGCGATCGCACTGTACGCAGTCTGACCGATGTTCGTCGAGCGTGTGTGCGTGGTGCAGCGATTGGTCACCGGGCATCTCGGGAAGAGATTTAGATGGAATTGATTCCATATCTATCGACGCGTTAATCAACTGCTGTCGATTTATCAAAAGATTTGTTCCGCGAGGAGGGAGGTTAGGTATTGTCCTACTCGAGGTCGATTTTCTTTTAGCGAATTACAACAGTTTTGTTCTGCTATAACGTAGCTTTTGCTGCAAATTTATTTACGGATTAGTCTAAGTTCAATTCATTAGTTTAAGTTTACTCACATAAATCGGTCTGCAAGTGCGGAGAGGACAATTCTCCCGTAATCTTAGCGTTTTCTGTGATTCCTGCATGCGAACTTTCTGATTAGGTTAAGTTATAATGATAGAAATAGGTAACTTACAATTTTGCATGAAATCACTAACACTGTAGATAAGGAACAATCAATTTTAGGTAGGTAACAAATTTAGCTCGTAATTTAGCTGTAAGTAAATTAGAAATAGTTCAAATTGCATGATAATGTTTAGTTCAATTTTCACCTTATGGGTTTGTCTAACTTTAACAAGTTTCACTATAACAATGGATATTTTACTGTATGACATCATCTGATCGACACATCCGTCTTCTCATCCGTCACTTTGCCCTGTCATCCTGACAAAGCTGTCAGCGGTCGTTTTGGCCGTCACGGTATCGTAACCAACAGTGCTGCCAGTACCAACACTCTCTCCCCCGTAACACTGGCCACCAGGTCCAGTTTTACCAGCATCTATCTCTAATACCGCCAGCCTAGCCACAGGCCTGCGCACAAGCCCCCTCGCAGTTTGTATCATAGCTTGCCGAATCCTCCCATCTGCCCCCTTGATTGCTTGCACTACTCGACCTCGAGTAGGACAATACCTAACCTCCCTCCTCGCGGAACACAAAGAAAGATGTATAACTTTTGATTGCGTGCACAAAAATCGCTGATTTTTTTTACCAGGAATAGTACATTATGTATAACTAATGCCATAAAAATTTCATCAAAATCGGTTTAGTGTTGGCGGAGATATCGTCGAAACAGGAGACTTACCATTTGAGAATCTTGGGCAAACAAACACTTTAAAAAATATCACTTTTTTTTTACCTAAAACTGTAGAGCCAAAAATACTGAACCGATTTCAATGAAAATTTTTCTGTGCGGAAAGTATGTATGTAGAAGTATTGTGACAAAATTTTATTCAATTTGATCCAACCGTTAAAAAGTTATAGCCATATATGTAGCACTATGTCGCAATATGCAGATGTGGTTTTTGGTATAGTGACATTCAAACTGCTCTAACTTTTAAAATGTTCAACCAAAATGACTGCAATTTTCACTGAAAACAGTTTGAAACAACAGTTTTACACTGTCAAAGTTTCATAAAAATCGGGATAGTGTTGTCAATTCTACAGTCAAAATAGTGCACACTGATTTTAAAATGTTAAAAAGTGCCCAAAATTTGAAAAACCCGTTTTTTTTTATTTGATGTGTTAAAAAAAAGTACTGAACCTAGTACTCAACCGATTATAATAAAATTTTCACCACTTATTTTGCTTTACTTGGAGAACCTATAGTCGAATTTTCAGACGTTTTCATGAGCTAACAACAAAGTTATAGCCTAAACAAATTTTAAAATTGACGCCCAAAATTTCCAAAATCACATTTTATTGTCTCGACAATATTCGCGCCAATACTGAACCGATTTTAATGAAAGTTTAGGGTATTAACTACACATAATATGCTATTTTTGGTTAAAAAATCAGCTATTTTTGTGAACGCAATCAAAGGTTATACATTATTTAGTGTGTCTCATTTTTTTTCGAGTCCAGTTTTTATATCCTAACGGTATTTTCAGTACCTTTTCGGTGGAATTTTCCGGATATTGGAGTACATTTTCGCGAAAATGCTCGAAAAGCACAAATTCGATTTGATACAACCTTCATCAATTTGGCTCATTTTTGGACTGAAGACTTGTTTTTGGTTGTGGATTGATAATTTGAAGTGACACGGGTATGAACAAAAAGTGAACAGGTTTACTGTGTATGTATATAAGGGGCTGTCCATAAACCACGTGGTCATGAGGGAGGGGGGGGGGGTTCAGCCAATGAGCATTTTGTATGGACTAATAAAAAATTTTGTATGGACTAATGACCACGCGGGGGGAGAAAATGTTAAGAAAATCAACTAAAGAGTAAGAACATTGAGAAATTAGTGGTTTTTATGAGCTGAAAAGAAAACCAACACAATCGAATTGAAACCAATCTACAGTGCGGCACTGAAGCACTAAGCTTGAACACTAAGCTGAACAGTTGTCAAACCAACACAGCTTGGCAAGACAAAAGTCCTAGGGGTCTCCCTAGGAACGTATATGGCAGATCACTTAACAGGTTGTGCTCTTGCTTCAATAGAGCACTGCATGAAATCCTCTTCTTCTCCCTCACTCTTACAGAAATTTTGTAAACAACAAGGCCAAGAAACGTCAAAATCCCATATAAAATCAAAACAATGCAGTGCCCTATTGCAGTATTTTATTTAAGTGCAAATGTGTTTCTTAAATACCTTTAAGTTTTCCGCTGTCATTGTTTACATGCGTGGTAAAAGTTGTGCAATTTTTCAAGTGTTAAGTGTTTATTTTTTTTAGAATAGTGAAACAATTTGTTGGACTATTGTCAGCATCATAATTGATGGCTCCAGAGCTTTTGTATTGCACTGTCTGCATTTGTTTAGTCTTTTCATCGACCACTTCGCCAACATATCGTAATGGATAATGTTTAACGACTAACACTTCAAAAACAATCATTGTAAATTCAGTTTTATCTTAATCCTATGTCCAAGGTTCATAAAACATGGATAAAAGGCTTAGTCTTAGCTTTCATTTATTTGGATTTGTATTAGGTATATAAATTGCTACTGAATACATCACCTTTTTCATGATTTTGAAGCCCTTCGGTAAAACTTTATCGATTCAGCAAAAGGCGTTATTTTTGTTCCGCCTAGCCGTCAAAACTAGTGCTGTGCTACTCTGACAAGCTGACTCATATCCATTATTACCTCTATTGGATTTTTTATTTAATCCATTCTTTTCGACGTCATACCTAGTTAGAATCACTCGCTGTAGATTTACGACGCTGTTTGCGACAAATTTTTTTACTACCATGTCGATAAATGAATAAGTATTTATAATTTTCAAGTGTAAAACAAATAACATGCTTACTTATATTTCAACAACAAATAATTTCTTTTAGAAATAACCAATCTGCCCGCCGTGCAGAATCCTCAAGCGTTGGCAAGATTCTCATTGATTCCGGGATTGAACTAGTTATTATGGAAATTGAGATGGATTGCGGCTTCACTATTGTACCCAAGACAACTGAGTTCCGTGCTGATGCAATTCACGGACCACAATCTCAACTACAACATGTCACTACGAAACCACATGGGCCTGGACTACCTAACCTCAAAGCCTGCAATTAATCAATTCAGGCCAAACATTTCAATAGGTCCCATCTGCATTTGAGAGGCTCTCTTTGTTCACTTTCTCTTTCAATTATTGCAATGTAATGGTCAGGGTTGAAAAAGTCAACTTCATTTTACTGACATTGCAGTGAAATGAGGTTATATTAAATTCGTTCACATGCGCTTGGCAATACATGAGAAATAACCTGGTCTCGTCTTCATGGCACCATTATGGGTTCATTTTCCTGTTTCTGTTTTTCATGTTCTTTCGCACACTCATTCGTCAATCGACCTCGCTGAAAATAAACTAATAAACATTCAGGTTCATTGTGATGCATTGACCAAGATTAAAAACAAAAATTCATTCCGCAAAATGTCATTCAAATGAACCTCACTTTCTAATAGACGAGTGCACTGCTCGCGGAAAGTTCACTCGGGCCGCGAATTTTGACACCACAGCGGGGTCGACTCTCAACAACTTCTACCCAGCTGAAAATTTATTTAATTTATTGCATCTAGTTTTCGCGATAAAGTTGTAAAAATATGGGCTAGGGCATTAACTACATGCATAAGCATCAGTCTAAAAGAAAATTCATATAAGAAATCGAAGAAAAAAATTATTAGCGCATTTTGGTGATGCATCTCTGAGTAGAAGTTGTTGAGAGTCGACCCCGCTGTGCTGTCAAAAAATTTCAGGCTCGATGAACTCAATGTTCATCGGTGCACTCGTCTATAGGGGAAAATAAAAAAAAAGAAGACGCAATAACGACAACAACAACTTTGTTTTGAACAACAGTCCAGTTGATTAGTTCGGAAAGGATTAGCTCAGACTGCAGACTATAATTTGGTAGTAATTATTTGAAACGCTGGTTCAAGTTTTGTATAAAGTTTAATATCTGGAACTAACGGTACGTTTAGTGAAGTGTAATCATTTTTGAAGCATAATCCGAAGATTAAATGGGTCACAAGTACACGATGGAGCGCAAGGCATTATAGCTACAGAAATAGATTTCTGACCGGTGTGCGACTTTGCGGCGACAATGCTTTGCTTGGTAATCACCAGGATAGTAATATTTAATGTTAGTGAAAAGTATAGACGTCGCATCTTTCAAGTCAGTTAAAGGCCGAAATCAGTGTTGGCTAGGCTCAGGCAGGTTCGTGTTTCCAATATCGGATATCTCCGGTACAGAACAAAATTGTTTCATCGGTCAATCCTAATCTGTCAGATTCGAATTGAACTGAGACATACAATCATCAATTATACCCTATAATTGTTATCTATTTTTTATTTCAGATATTATGCATCATCAAGATTTGTTTTACATAGAACGAGATGGTAAAAATGACGAGTAAATTCGCTTAAACGGCGTGCTACATGAAGGCTTAATGCTAACCAGCGAATCAAGAGGAATTCAAACCACAACATAAATCTACTTCATTGAGAAGCTCCTATTTAGGAGAAATTATGGATTCGTTAGTTTCCTAACCTATGATGCTACTTGTAATCGCATACCAGTCCCATCATATCTGGCTTACCTATTCATATTGGACTGTAATGTGCTTATAGGCCAACTTAATAGTTGTGATCTATTTTTCTCTCTTGCGATACCAGGTTAAAAACTATCAAAGCCATCATATCTTAGCGCGGAAACTGTTCTCCATGCTTTCGGCTATTGTATTTATTCTTAGAGAAAGCTTTCCGTTTCACGATATCATTCACAGTAAAATTTCGTGTAGTAGTCTGACGTATTTGTGTGAAAAATGATTAGGAGAAGGGTCGTGAATGAGATGGAACAATTTGAAATTAAATTTTGAGGATAACGTTTCTATTAAACGATGTTTACAGTAAAAGCTAGTGTACAAATCTATCTATCTATATAACAATAAAATGCTGTCTGTCAGATCTTTATGGAAACGAAAACTACTGGACCGTTCAGCATACGTGGCTTTTTGGGTCGAGGAAGGTTTTTAGAATGGCATGAAAACCCTTCCCTTCTGGAAAGGTGTTAAAAACACAGTAAGCAAGTAGGGTCTTGTACCATTTGGCCAGGTGTACCTATTTTGGGCACTTGCCGTTATAACAAAGTCAATATCAAACCGATTGATTTGAAATTTTGTATAGAGTTAGGCACGTACAGTATCTTACCCTGAATAAAAATTCAAATCAATCGGTTTGATATTGACTTAGTTATAACGGCAAGTGCCCAAAATAGGTACACCTGGTCAAATGGTACAATACCCTAGTACGGCGTTTGTCGGGACAGCTAGTATTCAAATAAAAATATCTACAAGAATATTATGAAAACATCGTGTCTTTGAAGTTTTATTTATTGAAATATACATGAGTAACAAAAAATCAATCAATCATAAGGCAGCCTGATTTCGCTCGACTTCCTTCCAGTTGTATGCCGTCGCAATAGCTTGCGGGAACAGGGCTTTGTTCAACTTAACCAACAGTATATTGGTCAAGGTGTCCTCTGCTAGTTGGGTGCGAAGGTTGCTCAGCACAAGTCCCAGAACGCTGAATGCCCTTTCAACCGACACCTGGTTGGAAGGTGTCGATAACACGACCATGGCCACCGCGTACAGCTCTGGGTGCGTTGTTTTTCTACGCAGCCAGTGATCCCATACGTTATAATTATAATTTTGCCGTGGTTCCAAATCAAGCGACTGAAGCTGCTGCAGAAATTTCGTTTCGCTTGGCTCACCATCCATGTTAACGGAACCTCCGAACATCTCTGTCAAATATTCATCAAAGTCGTCGTTGTTTTCGGATCCCGTCAGCGATTCGTTTCCGATGTTGGATCCTGATGCTGGCGTTTGTAGTTGACGGATTCGCTGCCACGTCTCATTGATGTACCCCTAAGAGTGGAACAAAAAAAGCATATGAAGTTTAAGTGCAAAACGATAGGCTGCACGTCATCAGTCATTCTCCTCACTAATTTCAAGATGAAAATATTAGATTAGGGTCTTATACCATTTAGGAAGGTGTACCTATTTTGGGCATTTGCCGCTATAACTAAGTAAATTTCAAACCGATCGATTTGACATTTTGTATAGAGTTAGGCACGTACAGTATCTAACTCTAAACAAAAACTCAAATCAATCGGTTTGAAATTGGCTAAGTTATAGCGGCAAGTGCCCAAAATAGGTACACTTGCCCAAATGGTACAATACCCTATATATGTATCAATGTAATTACAAAATTCTCGTGTCATGTAGATTATGAGGACAGTTGAGCAGGAGCTCAGGAGATTAGGCACTTTTCGCGTATCAATTATATGTGTATATTCCATTTGATTTAGTTTTAAGTACACGATGAGAAGCGCTAATCCATTTTTATTTTAAGACACGGACATGTTCAATGCGTCCAGTGAGCTTTTCGCTCTTAGAAGGAAGCACGACACTAATTTATTTTATTTAACCTTCGGATTGACGTGGTTTGAGCAACATCAATTCAACTTGTGGGCGTGTTGTATACATCATAACAGCGCGACTACTGAAGGTTTGCTACCTAAATGAGAATCTTCAAATTCGTAAAGAGAATGCTAAACTTTAAGATTTTTCAACCTCATTCTTTTTTTTTAACGATTCTTTTTTCAAACGTAAACCGTTCGCATTTCCGTTTATGCCAGCAAAATCAGACGTAGATTCGGACGATTCAAATACGTTCGAAAATGAATATGTCAATAAACAGGAATGAGGGTGTTCAAGTAAATTTTTACCTGTATCTCAACTTTCTTCTTCGAACCGCGATAGTTGAATCGCGGATCAAGGAAAAGCGATATTTTGAAGGCCCTTGATCCTCGAAGATTTGCCAGTCTTGTTGTCAGCGAATTCAACAGTCCAGGAACAAATGGATTGTTCTGCATCTTCCGAACCTCACTGATTGCCATCAGCCAAAACATGTAAAAGTCAGGCAAAGATACATGCTCAGCCTGCATTTTCTTCGTACAAATGTACAAGGGCTTGAATGCTTCATAATAGTTGTCAATGAAGTTCCAGTGGTCAGTAAGATCTGCAAGTAATAAAAATACTAATTAGAATTATTTTAAGCCTAATTTATAATAGTCTAGGTATAGGGGAAAAAAGGAAGAATTCCCGGACGGACTTTTGGAAGAATTCCCGGAGGAAGTCTTGGAAGAATTCCCGGAGGAAGTCTTGGAAGAATTCCCGGAGGAAGTCTTGGAAGAATTCCCGGAAGAACTCTTGGAAGAATTCCCGGAGGAAATCTTGGAAGAATTCCCGGAGGAACTCTTGGAAGAATTCCCGGAGGAACCCCTTGAAGAATTCCCGGTGAAATTCCTGGAAGAATTCCCGGAGGGAATTTTGGAAGAATTCCCGGAGGAAGTCTTGGAAGAATTCCCGGAAGAACTCTTGGAAGAATTCCCGGAGGAACTCTTGGAAGAATTCCCGGAGGAACTCTTGGAAGAATTCCCGGAGGAACTCTTTAAAGAATTCCCGGAGGAACTCTTGGAAGAATTCCCGAAGGAACTCTTTAAAGAATTCCCGGAGGAACTCTTGGAAGAATTCCCGGAGGAACCCCTTGAAGAATTCCCGGTGAAATTCCTGGAAGAATTCCCGGAGGGACTTTTGGAAGAATTCCCGGAGGAAGTCTTGGAAGAATTCCCGGAGGAAGTCTTGGAAGAATTCCCGGAAGAACTCTTGGAAGAATTCCCGGAGGAACTCTTGGAAGAATTCCCGGAGGAACTCTTTAAAGAATTCCCGGAGGAACTCTTGGAATAATTCCCGGAGGAACTCTTGGAAGAATTCCCGGAGGAACTCTTGGAAGAATTCCCAGAGGAACTCCTGGAAGAATTCCCGGATGAACCCCTTGAAGAATTCCCGGTGGAATTCCTGGAAGAATTCCCGGAGGGACTTTTGGAAGAATTCCCGGAGGAAGTCTTGGAAGAATTCCCGGAGGAAGTCATGGAAGAATTCCCGGAGGAAATCTTTGAAGAATTCCAGGAGGAAGTCTTGGAAGAATTCCCGGAGGAAGTCTTGGAAGAATTCCCGGAAGAACTCTTGAAAGAATTCCCGGAGGAACTCTTGGAAGAATTCCCGGAGGAACTCTTGGAAGAATTCCCGGAGGAACTCTTGAAAGAATTCCCGGAGGAACTCTTGGAAGAATTCCCGGAAAAACTCTTGGAAGAATTCCCGGAGGAATTCTTGGAAGTATTTCCGGAGAAACTCTTGAAAGAATTCCCAGAGAAATCCTTGGAAGAATTCCCGGAGGAAATCTTGGAAGAATTCCCGGAGAAACACTTGGAAGAATTAACGGAGAAACACTTGGAAGAAGTCCCAGAGGAACCCCTTCAAAAATTCCCGGTGGAACTCTAGGAAGAATTCCCTGAAGAACTCTTGAAAGGATTCCCGGAGGAACTCTTGGAAAAAATCCCTGAGGAACTCTTGCAAAAATTCCCGAAGGAACTCTTGAAAGGATTCCCGGAGGAACTCCTTGAAGAATTCCCGGTGAAACTCCTGGAATAAATCTCAGAGGAACTCTTGGAAGAATTGCCGGAGAAATTCTTGGAGAAATTCCCGGAGGAACTCTTGGAAGAAATCCCGGAGAAACACTTGGAAGAATTCCCGGAGGAACTCCTTCAAGAATTCCCGGTGGTATTGTAGGAAGAATTCCATGAAGAACTCTTGGAAGGATTCCCAGAGGAACTCTTGGAAGAATTCCCTGAGGAACTCCTTAAAGAATTCCAGGTTAAACTCCTGGAAAAAGTCCCTGAGGAACTCTTGGAAAAATTCCCGGAGGAACTCTTGCAAAAATTCCCGAAGGAACTCTTGAAAGGATTCCCGGAGGAACTCCTTGAAGAATTCCCGGTGAAACTCCTGGAATAAATCTCAGAGGAACTCTTGGAAGAATTGCCGGAGAAATTCTTGGAGAAATTCCCGGAGGAACTCTTGGAAGAAATCCCGGAGAAACACTTGGAAGAATTCCCGGAGGAACTCCTTCAAGAATTCCCGGTGGTATTGTAGGAAGAATTCCATGAAGAACTCTTGGAAGGATTCCCAGAGGAACTCTTGGAAGAATTCCCTGAGGAACTCCTTAAAGAATTCCAGGTTAAACTCCTGGAAAAAGTCCCTGAGGAACTCTTGGAAAAATTCCCGGAGGAACTCTTGAAAGAATTCCCGGAGGAACACTAGAAAAGATTCCCAGAGAAACTCCTGGAAGAATTCCTGGACTTTTGGAAGAATCCCCGGAGGAAGTCTTGGAAGAATTCCCGGAGGAACTCTTGGAAGAATTCCCGGAGAAACTCCTGGAAGAATTCCCGGAGGAATTCTTGGAAGTATTTCCGGAGAAACTCTTGGAAGAATTCCCAGAGAAATCCTTGGAAGAATTCCGGGAGGAACTCTTGGAAGAATTCCCGGAGAAACACTTGGAAGAATTCCCGGAGGAACCCCTTCAAAAATTCCCGGTGGAACTCTAGGAAGAATTCCCTGAAGAACTCTTGAAAGGATTCCCGGAGGAACTCTTAGAAAAAATCCCTGAGAAACTCTTGCAATAATTCCCGAAGGAACTCTTGAAAGGATTCCCGGAGGAACTCCTTGAAGAATTCCCGGTGAAACTCCTGGAAGAAATCTCGGAGGAACTCTTGGAAGAATTGCCGGAGAAATTCTTGGAGAAATTCCCGGAGGAATTTTTGGAAGAAATCCCGGAGAAACACTTGGAAGAATTCCCGGAGGAACTCCTTCAAGAATTCACGGTGGTATTGTAGGAAGAATTCCGGGAAGAACTCTTGGAAGGATTCCCAGAGGAACTCTTGGAAGAATTCCCTGAGGAACTCCTTAATGAATTCCTGGTGAAACTCCTAGAAGAAGTCCCTGAGGAACTCTTGGAAAAAATCCCGGAGGAAGTCTTGGAAGAATTCCCGGAGGAACTCTTGGAAAAATACCCGGAGGAACTCTACAAAGGATTCCCAGAGAAACTCCTCGAAGAATCTAATATATCGAGAAACTATTGGATACAATCGTGAAGGATTTTTTAGAAGAATTCCCTGAAGAACTCTTGGAAGAATTCACGAAGGAGTTCTCGTAGGAATTCCTGGAAAAATTCTCGGAGAAACTCTGGGAAGATTTCCTGGAATAATTTCTGAAGAAATTCCTGGAGGAATCTCAAATGAATTCATGAGAAAAAATCCCGGAGGAACTCCTGGAGCAACTCTTAAAAGAATTCCGGGATAAACTCTTGGAAGTATTCTCAGGTACAATTCCCGAAGAAAATCTTGGTAAAATTTTCAGATAAATTCCAGAAATAATTCCCGGAGGAAATCCTGGAAAAATACCGGGAATAACTCTTGAAAGAATTCTCGGGGAAACTCTTGGAAAAATTCTCGGAGGAACACCTGAAATAATTCCCGGAGAAACATCTGGTAGAATTCCCGAAGAAAATCTTGAAATAATTCTCAGAGGTATTTGTGGAATTCCTGGAGAAGTTCTTGAAGTAACTTTTAGGAAGAATTCTCGAAGTAACTCCTGGAAAAAATCCCGGAGAAACTTCTGGGGAAGTATTTCCAGAGAATCGCCTGGAAGAATCTGGAGTTTGTCTTTTGTTATACTGTTATACTCAAAAAGAATCGATCCTACCGTTCTAAGTCTAATCCACTAGACAAACAAGACACTCGGACTATCAATTTCATAGTTAAATCTGGAGCTCGATTTGAATAGGTCGTATGTGCTTTCGTCGATATAAAAATCGATCATTTGGATTCGCTTCTTATAGCGGAAACTGTTGAATTTCAACAAAATTAATACATATGGACGATTCCTTACAAAACCGGCTTTCGGTTTTATCATTAAAAGCCATCGAAATATCATCCATATTGCTACTATTGCTAAAATAAACTGATCGATTTTAATATCGACGAAAGGACATACGACCTATTCAAATCGAGTTCCAGAAATATTAAATTCAACAATCAAATTGTGTACTTACCAAGCTCAGGAAACTGAGCAGCCAGTTGCTCGAAAAATGGTCTTTGAATCTTGAAAGACTGGACCATTTCGAAGATACCGCACCATCTGGTCTGGTTCCAAATTGGAGGGTGTGAAGCATTATGGTGATCAAAGTTCGTTTGATATCGAACGTTTTTGGTCTTCCTCGCCAGCTCCGTAAGGCTTTTCACTTCATCGTGCGACCTATTTACCGTATCGAGGATCGCTAACTGCAGAGTGTGCACCGAGCACCTCACGAGGTTGATTCGCTCGTGGAATTCGACACACAACTCTGCAGTTATATCTCGCCCTGGTGTTCCGGTTTCATCATCCTTGATGTCCTCTTCCTCAATTTTCTCTATTAATGTCTGCTCCAATTCCTGCCTTAATTTGTTAACGGCGGCCACCATGTTCGCTCCGTTATCCACCGTGACTGAGAAAATGTTTTCTATTGGTACATTGTACTCAGCCAAAGTGTCCAATATTTTTGATTTGAGAAAAGCAGCGGTTTGGCTTTCCTTTACCTCGACCATTCCTGTGAATGTATGAGAATTTGAGATATAACTTATAGATTGATGTAGGAAATATTAGAGTGGTTCAAGCAATCGTTTTTACTCCACATCGCATTTCATTTTTAATTAGATTTAACAGTGCACATAACCGCATATCAGTAACATTCGACAAAAGTAGACATTGTAAAAGTTGGATTACCGTTTGTATAATATCTAAAGAAACAATGAAGGCATTGCCTGTATTCGCATATTAGTCCCATCTCATCTGACTTTCCAATTCATATGGGACAGTTAAGCGAATATAGGCAGTGCAATATGCTTTTAAAAAATAAAACTAATGGGTAACTGTATTTAGTATTATACATTGATATAAGATTTTCAAACTGATCAACATAACAGGTGCTTCCGCAGTCCGTTCGCGGGGGTTGCTTAAATGGAACCCAACTAATCTGTGACAATCGATTCAAATAAGATTTGTACGAGATTCGATAGACACGTAGCGTATGGATGGCGAGCTGGATATCGTGAATCAAAAGTTGCAGATAACGCAGTGCTGATGCAAAGCACAGTTCTCAACTGCAATTTCTCTGTGTCCTATTGTAGTAGATAATGCTGAGCAGATTCACATTATGTCTCCGGAAAATGCACTCCATGCTTCAACCAGGACCTCCTTCTTAAGCTAACTCCCACTCAGCTTACGCAACAGTTGCCAACAAATTGGTTTCCGCTTTTGACATTCTGCTTCAGGTTTTCTTCTGCTTCTCTTGACATTCCCAGATGTTAATCATAAGATTTGTCATCAGGTGTTCTTATATCGGTATCCTCCTTGTCTAATACAATCCAAATTGAACATGTACCGGAACAGTATCGGGGTTTCTTCTCCGCAGTTGTTGACGTCCACTGAATGATCTTATGCAACTTGAAACAGTAATGTGCGGATGGGTGCCTGCAAGTAAATATAGGTACCTTTTTGAAATAGGTCAAATTATAACAAAGCAAGAAACTCACCTACAACATGTAGGGTAATTCGCTAATTGTTGAACACTACCCAAATGTTGAACAGTTTCCGAATATTTTATTATAAACCTTACTTAAGTAATTTTCATCGAACGTATACTTATGATGTAGATGCATATACATGTGGGTAACGATATTGCTCTAATTAAATTACAAAATTATACATATTTTACGTCAAAAAAATTTATTGAAAATTTTATACCGCTGATGACACGAAAACTGCACAATTCTTAGAATTAATTTTAAGAAATTGCTGTTACGAAATAAGCTTTGCGGGCAAATCGACCACAAATATCAAAGGCACACCATATTTACAAGACATGGAAGGATGTCATTAACAGTTTACCATTGTTTAAAATCACATTTTCGTTGTAATTTAATTTGGAAAAATATTTTTCTTATCACACTATCATTATGCATCCATGATCCAATTGTTGAACACTGGCATAACCTACGATGTTAGGACCATGACTGCTAGAATTTTTTTCACTTTACCTAACCGTGCAATGCATGGGGTTTCAAGGGCGTTCCAGGGATGTTCTAGGGGTGTTCCAGTGGGATTCAGAAAGATTCCAGTGGTTTTCAATGAGTTTCAAGGGCGTTCCAGAGGTTTTCAAGAGGAATTCAGAGTGTTAAGGGGGTCCAAGGAGTATTTCAAGGCGTTCCAGGAGACTCAGGAGCAACCCGCGGGTTTTCAAGGGATTTCAGGGTCGTTCCATGTGTGTTCTTAGGGTTGAGTGGGTCCCATGGGTTTCCAGGAGAGTTTCAGGGGCTTTTAAAGACAAATCTTTTCAGCCATTTTTGCATCTAGTCATGTTTAAAACGATTTCAGTCCACTAGAGCTCTCTTCAAATGTGCGATTCCTTGTCATTTAAATGAATTGTCACTAGCTCGGAATAGCTGGGAACAAAACACGAAAAACCCGGAAAAAAGTCCGCCAGAGTGAAAAAATGTCGGATGTCGGATCAAAGTCGGGTCAAATTTTATCAAATGTTGGACCACTGTTGGACCCACATCGGGTAACTATCGTGTCTATGTTGGGTTTGGTGGCCAAAATAAAAATAGGTGAATGATAGGTTGATGTCGGGTTATACGTCATCAATTACGAACAAAGCTTCAACCGTTCAACAATTGGCGAGAACCGTCCAACATTAGGATGAGCTAGCTTAAGGAAGCGTTCAACATTTGGGTTACAGACTTCCCATACAAATGTTCTATTTTCTCTTAGAAAATGGAATTTAAGGGAATAAAAATTCAATGGGCAGTATAAGGGATAAGTAGATCTAGACGTTCACTGGATATTTTTCAACTAAAGTGGAATTATGCACGGAAAAACAAACGAAAACCAAAATGCCAGTACTAACCGTTCAACAATTGGCGAATTACCCTATTTCTTTTTCGGATCGAGTCTGGGTTCGCCGCCACACCAGACAAAATAATCATCCCCGATGGAAAGCAGGTTTTCCCACTGGCAAACGTGTCGATGAACTCTGTTTCGGTGAGCGTTCCGGGTGTTCCTGGTGCGACTTAATTCACGAGGTTTCGCGTGCTGGAAAAGCTTGACCAACAAACAACAACACACCTGCAGCTGCAGCATCGCACGAAATATTTTTGTTTTCCACTTTGCCATAGGTTGCTTTTTATGGAATGTTTTCTCTGTCTGCGCTTTCGGTCGAGAAACGTCAAAACCCAGGAGTCAAAACGGTTAATGTAACTCGCTTAACATTTCAAAAGGACTTATTTTTGAAATGTATTGAAAATTTAATGAAAAGTAATTTAATTCACAATAGGCCATACGAATAAAACAGAGTAAATACTATTTTATCATATATACCTGTACGGCTGTACGGCTTAGCATAGATTTAGTAAAGATATTTACTCATCTTTGTTCATATGATAAATATAATGAAATTTATACATTTTCACCATTTCACAAGAAGGTCTATATGGATTTGAAAGTTAAAAATATTACTGAGCCAAGTATGTTAGAGTATTATTTGGCTCTGGTGCTCCTGGGCCAATCTTTCAGCTACAAATTGAATTTGAATGTAGTGATCAGCAAAGTTGTAACTGATAGAGTTG
Organism: Aedes albopictus; assembly: GCF_035046485.1. Taxonomy (NCBI): domain Eukaryota; kingdom Metazoa; phylum Arthropoda; class Insecta; order Diptera; family Culicidae; genus Aedes; species Aedes albopictus. Next base: position 322,123,739 of record NC_085137.1, read on the forward strand.
CTTATGAAGGATACCAGGGTTCAACTAACTAACATATACATTTGAAAGCAAAATCCCGTTTTCATAGTAATACCTATATAAATTTTGGAGGGCTTGTTCAGTCTGAATCTTCAACCAAAACAGCTAAAATGTTGGGAGAAGGTATAGAGCCTGTTGACAAATCGAATAGGGCCCATATGCGGTAAACGTACGAGTATTGAGCATGACCATGCTGAGTGTGGAGCGTTCGACTTCCGCTCAATCCAGGAACTTTTCGTAAAGGTATCAAATATCACGCATTATGAAGATCAGGCAAGCGAGTCAGAGGGGGAAAACGATTTCCCGCATGATGGAGAAGAAGCTGTGAAGATGGAAGACTCCATGGTTGTTTGTCCAGATAAATTGAAATCCTCTTCCCGGCTTCGAGTGATGCAGTTTAACAGGCGTGTGCAACGATATCAAGATTGGCAAGGCGTAGCAGCCGGTAACACACCAAAGGAAGGAATACGACGTCGACGTGTTCACCAATCGAGCGATGGTTTCCTCTAGAAAAGTGCTGATAGGCAGCTGCTTGAATTTTGGAGGGCTACTGCAAACTCGACCGTGGCGTATGCTATCGGAGAGGAGCCTATGACCTGTCTAAAGGTGTCAAGAGGGGGTGCTGAAGATCAAGTAGGTATTGGTGATCCCGGCTTGGTTTGACACATAGTTTTTTCACTTCACTTCTTGTTAAACCTCCAACTTGATCCTTACGTATATCGAGATTCCCAATAGTATCCGACACTTGAAAGATTTTGGTACACTGAATCCAAATGCATGCAAGATTTGATGGTCGCATGATATGCACATGCAAAGGGTAATTGATAGAGGAAGCTCTCAGTTATTCTCCGTGCAGCTGAAACCCGGAATTTTCGACTAGCGAAGTTGGATTTTTCTCCAAATCCGTGCGTCGGACATAACTTCGGAAGTAGTGCGCTGTATAGCGGACCAGGTTTACTATACAGCGCACCACTTCCGAAGTTAGGTCCGACGCACGGATTTGGAGAAAAATCCAAGTTCGCTAGTCGAAAACTCCGATTTTCAACTAAATTGAGAATAAGAACTGTTGAACGGGGAAACGCACGTGTCAAAAAGAAGAAGTGACGTGGAGTGAAAGCCACTTCATGAACCGCCCTTATGATCAAGTTTGCTACAGCATATTTTATAGTTTGTATCAATACACTTACCGAGAGTACGAATTACAACCTTTTCTCCGTGGGCATACTGAACATTTATCCCAAGGATGTGTCGGTTGTGGCAGGATGCCGAATCCACCTTTAGACAGATCAGCTTTCCCTGCATTTCGTCCTTCAGAATTGCTTTCACTCGCTGTGACATAATACGTAGATGTCCTTTGATGGTCTCACGGTTCAAAGTGCATCCAACCGCTTGGCAGATGGGTTCAAGTAGCAGGCGGAAGCCATCCCACTCAAAGCATGAGAGTGGTAGCCCATGCTCGGTCACCAACCTCACGACTGCTTCGATAAGGAGCTGCAAATCGATAGCAATAGGGCGCTTTGCGATGGTGCGTGGCTTCTTAGGAGGAGGCACGAATTCCTTCAGCAAGCCATGGGTATTCGCGAGTTCACTGTGTTTCGAACGAAAATGCCGAATAAAGTTTCCCGGATCATAGTTGACCTGCACGTAGGTGCAGCCGCCGTTCGGCTCGATATTACAGCTGGCTTTGTTGTCTTCACGTACAATGAAGGAGGCGGCAATGTCCAGTAAAGAACGCTTCCTTTTGGAGCTGGTAGAAGCCATTTTTGTTGATTTTGAAGGCGGAAAAAATAGATTAAACAATTAGACCGGCGTTCCGCGGCGACGAATATTTCACCAGCTAGAAATGACTTTTGACTTTCGCGGTACGATGCATTCAACGACAGAAGGAATGAACTGAAAATCTTCCGGACGAATGTAACAAAAGAGAACGCCAAAATGAGGAGCATGAATGAACTCAGTGCGTTCTTGAGCACTGAAAATGACAGCCACGATAACCACAACAAAACGAGCATAACGATAAACTCGATATCAATTCATTAAGAGCCCCAGTGTAAAAAGTAAACACCATCGGAAGCGTGCATGCTTTACACTGAGTTTTTATTTTATTCAAATTCAATTACTACACTCAAAAAATTGCAACCCTGGTAATGGTACACTTTTCAACTATTTTTGCAGTACAAATCAAAAGACGATTGTTTTGACCATCGTTCAATGCAAGGAGACAATCATAATACAAATAAACAGCTGAGATATTAACGAAAGAGAGGGAAACCAAAGAGAGCCTCTCTTCTGCAGATTGGACCTTTAGACATGTTTGGCCTGTAATTGTTCGTGAATCGAACGACATCGATGACACAAACTCTCGTTCTTCAAAACGTAAGCGGGACGAAGACATCCTTGAAGCGGGCGTACGCATCGACGACTAGAACAGTACCTAAGAAAAATAAGGCAACCTAACACAAACAAAGGTAATGTAGGTTAGCCAAATCCGTGAATAACACTAGATGACCTGAAAGTACTCCGTCGAAATCTGCATCCCAGTCACAATAAGCTGCTGACAAAATCATCAGTAGGGGGGGTGAGGGTAAGACGGACATGCTTAGGAAACACTCTATTTTGACAGTGTAAACAATGAGATAATTAAAATTTTACCTCCATACTATTTACTTCAACTAAGGTACTTTACAGTCTGCAAGTCGATTTTGCAATAAAATTTGATTTTCCATGACTTTTGAGATAATTAAAAAGTGATCTCCAAATGTATGTTTTACAACAGTGTGGGTAAGACGGACCGGTAGGGTGGGTAAGATGGACACGTTTGGAAAATTAGCTAATAAGCCATTAATTGAAATAAATGATGTTCATGGCCGTTTATATTCGGTAGATCAATCATAGTAGAATCTAAATTTGGCTTTGAATCTCTTAGCGAAACGTGTTTTTGCAAATTAAAGTCCATTTTGTAAATTGGAAACACCCATACACTGGTAAACGCCTAACAGTATGCAATGCTCCGGTAATTTTACGAAGTGCAAACTGTTCCAACAACAAAAATTCAAATATAATGATTTTTTTAACAAAACATCAATATAAAATGCTTTACACGGCTTCCACAATCATTTTTGTATTCCATAGATTTCAATCTGTGAACAATATGTGGGTTTTAATGTGTTTCTCATTGCAATATAAAAGTAACCCCAACACTGTCCGTCTTACCCACCCTCAAGGCGGACCGTCTTACCCCCACGCAACGCAAAACATTTATTCCACCACCGTTATCCATAAGCCATGAAATTTACCTGAATTTCGTTGTGTATAGGACGGAACAGTTAAAAACAACTGTGAAACTCAAAATAAAATGCGAAAACTTAGCAATTCAATGTTAAAAAAGCTTATTTATTGCCGCCTCAAAATTAGATCCCATCACAAAAGTGTGTAGCCAGGTAAATAATTGTTTATTTTTTGCACCTTTGACATATGTATTCTCTCATGGAGTGGTTTAATAATCATCAACTGATAAGAAGATAGAGTTAATCGTAAAAGAAAACCAAATTTTAGCTCTTAAGTGACAGAACTAGTCAGTGGTCCGTCTTACCCACCCGGTCCGTCTTACCCCCACCCCCCCTACCCATACCCAGGTTCAATGGCCTTGGTTTGAACCCAGATAGAATACGGTTCGACTGTGGCGACGTGGAAGGTCGTAAATGGCTGGAGAAGCAAGTTGAAAGCATTACCGATTCTTGGGCTCGCGGTACAACTGACGTCACGGATTGGGTAGCTGCTCCACCTCTCAATCGGATTCTTGAAACTGTTCCATGGCTCAAAAACGAAAGCGTTCTCGCTTGGACGGTCTCAACCCAGCTCTCGCGTTTCTTCGAGGCTGCAAAACAGTGGGACGAAAAGCGTCTCTTCATATTCGTTTTGGATTACAAGTCCGTGTTACAAGTCTTTGTCCTTGTTCACCCTTAACGTTGAACCATTCGTCATTGAAATCATCGTCATCATCAAACATTTGAAAGCAGTTTTTTCGTTCAAATCAAACATTTTTGCAACGAAAATGGATTCACTGTGTTCTACATGAGGAATAGAATACAGTGAATACATTTTCGTGGTCATTGTTTTTATTTATAGTGGAAAAACTGCTTTTCTATTTCCAAAAAATGATGACGGATGCTTGAGCCTTAAACGAAAGTACACAGCGCATGAGTAACTTGCGAAAAGACAAAGGATGTTTCACTCATATTTGTGTACGACTGGATCAACACAAAAATTGTGCTGATCCGGTGTTACACAAATTTGCGTGAAATTTCACACAAGTTTGCACGAAATCTTTTGTCTTTTCGATCGCTGCGTGAAAGTTACCTACTCCTTGCGCTGTGTACATCGAGTTCCCCGTGTTGGAGGGAGAATTCTTGGGAGAATCGTACTCTCTGTACTACAGTTTCGGCAAGATAACAGCTTTCTAATATCAAACAGTAAGAACATGTTAATTTTTTTGCAAAATAGATTTAGTTTTTTTTTGGAAGCATAACAAATAATCTGCATTAAAGTCTCATTTTCGAATGCCAGTTCCATTCACAATCCGCTACACCCCTACATCCGCTGTACTCTGCACGACAATGCCTCCTGCTGTGATTCAGGTCGAACATTTTCTCAGGGCTGAGGGCTCCCCACATGTTTTCGTGATTAAGAGGGTCGAAATATTTTCCTTAACCCATGAACGCCAGGTAGAGAAACTCTTGGAAATCATTGATTTGCTCCAAGATGATATGGAGTATGACAATTTTTCTGGTATTCCTCTAGTAGTTTCTCCAGAAGATTTTTTGGGACATCTTCAAGAGGTTTTTATAGGTTACCTTCAGTAGTTTCTTCCAGAAGATCCTTCAAAGGGTTGTCAAGGACTACTTTCGGGAATTCCTGTGGGATTCCTTCAGATGTTTCTTCTGAAATTCTTCTATAAGTTTGTTCTCAGATTCCCTCGCGTATTTTTTTTTCAGCGATTTTCCCAGGAATTTCAACAAAGGTTCCTCTTTGCATATCTTTGTAAGATGTCTCAGGATTTTCTTCTGGGATTATTACAGTAACATCTTTTGTATTTTTTTTTTTCAGGATTTGTTCATCAGACGTCTCGAAGAGTACCAAAAGAGAAATCAAGAATAATCCTAGAAAAAATTGCATGAGGAATCTCAGAAGGACTAACTGGAAGAAACTCAAAACTGTTTCGGAAAAAGTCTCAAAAGGAGAATTAGCAGGAAGTCCTGCAGATATCGCAAAAAAAAAACACCATGAGTAAACTCAGAATGCCAACCTGGAGGAGTCACAGGAAAGGAACATGTAGAAGAACTCCAGAAAAAATGCCAAAACAATACTTCCGAAAAAATAACAGAAAAAAAACTCCTTGAATGATCCCAGAAGGAGCTCATTGCGGAATCTTAGAGGGAATACACCCATTGTAATTAGTAAAATGATTGAATTTCATAAATCCATGAAGCTTAGCATGACGAAAGGCATGCTTCAGTAGCATTTAGCATTCCGGATCATCGTCATTATCACGTGCTTAGGTTCGCATCCTGTGTACCTGCTTTCCTTGGCTTTGCGACACATCTGCATATTTGGGCATCATGCCACGAATAAATGCGTCATGGCGACTTGGTGCATTGTGTCTTCGGACGTCATGATACGGTGCCATTCTATCACCCGTGAAAAAAATTCACCAGGATAACTCGGAATACTTCTGAAACCATGGGGCACATGGATTTGGTTATTTTGAGCTTTTGTTGCTTGAAAATCGATTAAAAAGCAACAGATATGACTTTTACTCGTTTTATAATAGCCAAAAATGTCTAAGGATAATCATTAATCAAAATCATTCATCAATTGAAATCTTAATAATTGGTTATGGTGGATTTATTAAAAAAAAAAAGATGATTTAGGTACACGCTCTTCAACGCAATTGAATGTTTTCACGCCTCAACGGGTCATCAATCTCTCGTCTGTAGCTGTAACGCCTAACAAATTTGGTATATGGGATTTATTTGCAGCCAACATGCATAACCAAAGGCGTTTTCCGACAAACGAACTTATTACAATGTGTTATACAGGGTGTTGGGTTGGTGAGCGCAAACTTTTTAATGAGTTATGATAGAAGACCATAAATGCCATAAATGATGGAAACAATTGTTCTAGGCAAATGGTCAAACCTCAATCGTTGCGTTATAAGTTTTTGATAATGTTTGCCTTAAGCTGGCCATAGCTTGAAAATGATCTAACTTATTGCAGTATTTAAACCCTTATTCGAGAGATTATTATTTTTTCTATCAAATAAAATCTTTGAACCCGTTTGTTTTGTTGAAATGTAGGATAATTCGCCAATTGTTGAACGGTTAGTACTGGCATTTTTGTTTTGTAATTCCACTATAGTTGAAGAATATCCAGTGAACGTCTAGATCCACTCATTCCTTATACGTCCCATTGAATTTGTATTCCCTTAAATTCCATTTTCTAAGAGAAAATAGAACATTTGTATGGAAAGCCTGTTACTTAAATGTTGGACGCTTGCTTAAGCTAGCTTATCCTAATGTTGGAGATTCTCGCTGACCTATTTCTATTTTGGCCACCAAACCCAATATACAGTGTATCAAACAGTTGACCGTACAGCAATTTTTTGGTCAACATAATTTTTCATTCAAATGATTACAACTTTTTTATACATCAATCAAATACGCTGAAATTTCGATCAATCATGAACCACATATCAAAGCTCTATTGGTAAAATGTTGAGCGAGATCGAATAAGTTTTCTAAAAGTTGTAGAACTTTTAGTAAAACTTATAAGATTTTTGAACACATTTTTAAAACATTATATCTCAATATGTACTCGATAAAACTTTTTAATTTTTTTTTGTGATACAGCTTATACCTTAGGCTTTCATATGCAGCTTTGTTTAAGGTTTTATATTCACTACAAAAAATATGAAAAATCTGTATATGTTCAGAGTGTCATTTGGAAATTTATCATATTTTGATCGATAAAAGTGCCAAGTATTTTCGACGTTTTTAAACTCTCTTAATGTAATATTTGTATACAGGACCTACTAAACTACAAATGAATAGTAGGTCGTATGTATTTTTCATTCTGTTAATGCACCTTTATTGGTGGAAAACGTTTGGCAGATTATATGTATGTGAAAAATATGGTAAATTTTTAAATATCGTCAACTGCATAAGCATTTTTTTCATATTTTTTGTAGTCAATATAGAACCTCAAACGAAGCTGCATATGGAAGCCTTAGGTATCAGCTGTAACACAAAAAAAATGAAAAAGTTTAATCGAGTACATACTGAGATATAATGTTTTAAAAATGTGTTCAAAAACCTAATAAGTTTTTTTGAAAGTTCTATAATTTTCTGAAAACTTTTTCGATCGCACTCAAAATTTTACAAATGGTGCTTTAATATATGATTCATGATTGGTCTAAATTTCAGCGTTTTTGATTGACGTATAAAAAAGTTATGAACATTTGAATAAAAAAATATTTTGACCAAAAAATTACTGTACGGACAATTGTTTGATACACTGTAGACCCTACAGTTATTCGATGTGGGTCCAACAGTGGTCCGACAGTTGATAAAATTTGACGCGACTTTGACCCGACATCCGATAATTTTTGACTCTGACGGAATTTGTCCGGGTTTTTCGTGTTTTTTAGCCAGTTAGTCATTTGTCACTCATTGTTAGAATTGTCACTCATTCATTCAAATGACAAGGAATAGCTTCTCATTTGAAGAGAGCTCTAGTGGATTGAAATCGTTTTAAACATGACTAGATGCAAAAAATGATTGAAGAGTGTTCACTATACGCACACTCAGGGAGGGTCCACTATAGGCACCGTCGGCGACGTGACAGCTAACATGGAAATCAAATGGGGGGTCCACTATAGGCGCCAAGACATTTGTAAATAATCCTATAATGGACCCCGGTGGTGTCCATTATAGGCAACATCGATGCGTACTTTCAAATGCGTATTTCACTTGAATAATGTATTAAGGTAGCAGCTAAAATTCAGGGGCCGCAGTATTTCCCAAGTAACACACATGTTAGATAAAAGTTACGACAGCGCAAGTTTTGGTTGTATAGAAGTTTATTTTACGTTATTTCAACACAATGTTAGAATTACGTAAAATAAACTTCTATACAACCAAAACTTGCGCTGTCGTAACTCTATTATAACATGTGTGTTGCTTGGGTTTGTCGTTTTCCTTGCTTTCGTATAAAAAAAGTGCAATCAACGTATTCAAACAATTTCATCCAGTATTTCTTTCCAAGTATTCCTTGAATTGTTTCTACGAGAATTCCTTCGGGCAAGGTAAATACTTACATACCTTTCCTGCGGGAATCACGATTTATCGAGCAGTTACTTCAAAGACTTTTACAAAAATTCCTCTAAGATTTATTTTAGAACTTTTTCAATGGATTGCTTTAGAAATTCTTCTAAGCATTGATTTTGGAATACTTGAATTGATTCCTTCAGGAACACCACCAAGAATTTCTTCAGGATTTTTGCCAAAATGTATCAAGGAATCTTTCAAAAATTCCTTCATGGATTATTTTAGCTTACAAATTCTTTCATGCATTCCTTCAGGAATACCTCTCCGGATCCCTTCATAAAATCTTTCAAAGATTTGGTCATGAAGTCCTTCAACGAATCCTTCAGATGAACCTTAAGGAATTTCTCCAAGGATCCTTTTAGAGACTTCTAAAAGAAATAATGTTGCAGGAGTTCCTCATGGAAAGTATCTTTGATGAGTTTCTGAGATCATGCTTGATCACGTATGGCTCTTCAATGGATCCTTGTGGGATTTTTGAAGGAATTTCGGGGGAATTCCTGAAAGAATCCTTGTAGAAATGTTTGCAGGAATTTTTGGAGGAAATTTTAAAAGAATCCTCGAAGAATCTTCCAGATGAATTCTAAGATGTATTCGGATAGAATCATTAGGCTGATTTTGGATATATCTTTGATAACATTTTTGACGGATTACTACAGTACTATGAAGTAGTAGTAGAAGTACTAGATGTTTTATGAGGAATTACGTAAAGGATTCCTGAAGAAATTTTGAAAGCGAAGGATGTTCTGGAAGAATCTATTATGAAATGCCTAGATTAGTTCAAAGATGTCAATAGCATGAATCACAAAGAATTCCTCTCAAGTTTGTTGATGTAAATCAAAAAACAATTTTCGAAAGAATTCCCACAGATTTCAGTAGAAAAAATCTGCTGAAAGCCTTGGGGGAATTTCTTTAAGACCCCCTCAGGGTATTTGTGCAGATTGAAATTGTTTAGAGATGAATAAGATTATCTGAAGGAAAACTTTGAGAAATCCCTGAAGGAATCTTTGTAACATATCTTGAAAAATTCTTGAAAAAAAAAAGATTAAATATTTATTGGATTTTCTTAAAGGACTCATGAACGAATTGTGAAAGAGTAATTTAAAAAATTGCGTAATTTTTGTACGATTTCATACAGTTACTATTGGATGAATTTCTGAAGAAATCTTTGAATTTCTTGAACAATGCTTCGTAAGAAATACTTGAAAGGACTTGACTTTAAGAAAACCACTTGAGGCATTGCAAAAAGAACCCTTGCAGAAATTTCTAAAAACAAATCTTGATGGAATTTCTAAACTAAAATTTTTGAGGAATTTGTTAAGAAGTGTTTGAAGTAATTCCTCGATGAATCGTATAAAAAATCTCTTAGAGTTCCTCGTTTGGAACAAATGCTTGATGGAATCGTTAAAAAAAATCCTAAAAGCTTCGTGAAGGAAATTCGGACGAAATTGGTGTTATCGCTAAGTAAATCTTTAATTATATCAATAGATGGAAACCTTGGAAGAATACCTTAAGAATTCATTGAAAGAATTCCAATAAAATTTCTTGGAGGAATTTCTGTGAGAATTCTTACAATTTTCCTTCGGAAATTTCTTTTGGATCTTTTTCAGTAATTGCTTTAAAAATCCGTGCAGCAATTCGTTAAAGAATACCTTTGAAAATTTATTTGGAAATTCCTTCGGCAGTTATTCTGAAAATTTCCTTCGGAAATTGGTTTAGGAATTCCTTCAGTATTTTTTTTCTGAATTCATTCTTCATTATTTTTAAATAAATTCTTTGGCAATTCTTTTTAAAAATATCTCAGCTATTGTGTTCGCAATTCGGAGTTTTTTTGGCAAAGCCTTTGGAAACCCTTTTAATTTTTTTTTATTCCTACAAGATTATTTTTGGGATTTTCTTGCAATTTTTTTTTGAAAACTATTTCGGCAATTTCTTCGAAATTTGATTCGGTAACTCATTCGGAAATTTCTGGACAATAATATTCGAAATTGATGTAGGTTATTATTTTAGAAAGTATATACGGCATTACTTTTCAAAATACTTTGGGCAACAGCTTCGGAAATTTATCAGGCAACCCCTGCGGGATTCCCCTCAGCAATTTCTTTGGAAGTTTCACCGGCAGTCCCTTTGCAAATATACATAGTTAAAAAATGTTACATCATATAAGCTGTAACAAAAGGACCCCGTCATATCGCATAGATTTTTCCATAACTTTACAGCTTGCTCTCAGTATGAAGCTTGCATTCAACATTACACACAAGATGTTCTTTTATGTAATTTCCAGTGAAATGACATAGAAAATTGTATACTCAATTTGTTTACATCGGGTGTAGTTTTCAGAAATTCTTGCTGTGTACCTGACAATTATTTTTGTAATTCTTTCAATAGTTCCGTTCAAAATTCATTCGGCAGGTAATCTGAAAATTCTGCAGTCAATTCGTTTGTAAGTTGAAGCGGTAATTTTAGAAAATGTCTCCGGTAATTCTCAGAAAATTTGAGCTTCTATGAGATACACTCTTGTGAATTAAAAAAAAAACAAAAATTTACAATGGAACGGCTGAAGATTTTTTTTTTTCATATAACTTTATTATCGAGAGCCGAAAGCCGAAGAAAATCTCAAAGGAATTATCTAAGAAAAATGTTTGAAGGAATACCAGTAGGATTTCTTTGGGGGATTTCTGTGAGAATTGAAAGATTTCTTACATTTTATAAATTTGAATCTGTTGAATCCTTGGAGAAATGGCAAGATAATTTATTGGATGAACTATTAAAGAAACCGTTGCAAAAAGTCCTGAAGGAAGTTCGGGACATTTGAAGAAATATGTAAGAAATCCTTGGAAAAATCCCGTAGGAATTCTTGAAGCGATTCCTGAAGATATCTTGATGGAAATCCTAAATTAAATCATAAACTTCCATTAATCACTTAAAAGATGCTTCAAGGCATCCTTAAGGTGAAGCATCAAGAAATCCCATTTCTATTTTGCACACAAACTTTAGAGGCACAAATCTGACGAACGAAGCATCGAACCAAGTCGCACTTGATTTTCCTGGCTTTGCTCACTTGCAAAAAGAGGCAGCTTTTCCAAATCGAGCACATTTGTTTACGAATTATTAAGATTTGTGCTCTTGGAAACGTGAGTAGGGGTCTAAGTCGGCCATTGTGGCAGCCATATTTGTATTCTTTGAAGTTTCTCCTTAAAGAATTCTTAAAGAAAGTGGCAAAACAGTAATCCTTGGAGAAACTTCTGAAGAAAATATTCGATTTTATCTTATCAAATCAGGTACCTGTTCCTTTACTGTTTTCATTCTACTGAAAACAAAGGAATGAAGCGCTTTTTTGATTTTTGTTAGAAGTAGGTACGAATGATTACGAAAATTACGTTATCATTCGGTGAGGGAATCGCTTTGTTTTCGAATATTATGAATTTGGGATTGTATGATTACTGAGGCACGTTAACCCTACTAGGAATCCTTAGAGATTGTTTTAAATGAATTTTTGGAAGAATTTCTGGAGGAATCAATCATAAATCCTGAAGAAATTTCTGACTGAGATGCTTGATAGAAACTTAGAATGATTTTTCAAAAGGTTTTGCGAAAGAATTTTTAGGGAGTCGCAATAGATATTTTTAGAAGATCACCTAGAGGAATTCTAGCGAAAATTCCAGAAGCAATCCTTGGGGAAACTCTTAGAGTAGATGGATATTAAAGAACTCGTTGGAAGAAATCCTGTAGGATTTTTGGAAGGAATTTCTACTAAAGTTGCACTAAGAATTTTCTTAGAGGAACTTCTGTAGAGATCCTTGAAGGATTTTTTTTTTAAATTATTATCCAATGGCTTCTTTGGAAATTTCTTGGAGGATATATAGGATAAATCTCTTAAAAAAGCTTTTGAGAAACTCCTTGAAGAATCCTTGCAGTTTTTTTTTTTTTTTTTTGAAAAAAGCGTTGCAGTAATGATTGGCGGAATCCTTGGAGGAATTTCTAAAGGAATCCTTGGAAGAAATTCTTAAGAAATCTTCAAAGGAACAACGCCAAGATGAGTAATGAATGCTTGAGGAAATGCCAAGTTAAATTCTTGGATGTATCTATGGAGAATGCTTGACTTCCGTGGAAAACCATTTAAGGGATACCGTGGAATTTAAGAAACCGTGGAGGAATGTATGATGAAATTCTAGAAGGACTTCTCTTCCTCTGACGGTATTCCGATGTAACTTCTTGGAAAAATATCTGGTTCCAAAAAATCGTTGGAAAACTTTTGTAGTGTTTTTTTTTAGAATTTCTTAAGAATTCTTTGATCTTATATGTAGATGAATCCTTAGAGATATTATTGAATCCCTGATGGACTTCCTGAACAAATGTTTCGAGAAATACTTGATAAAGCCTTTGCATGAATCTTTCAAAGGGCTCCACCCCATTACCCCGAACGCCATTACCCCGAACGCCACTACCCCGAATGCCATTACCCCGAATAGGTCACTACCCCGAAAGCCATTACCCCGAATGGGTCATTACCCCGAAAGCCATTTCCCCGAAAGCCATTACCCCGAAAGCCACTACCCCGAAAGGGCCATTACCCCGAATCGTTCAAGAGATCACCAAAAAAGTGGTGACCGATTAGAAGTTGATGAAGGTTGTTATAAGTTAGAAAAGGGTAATCAGTAACTAGTGTAGGTATGAATACTCTTCTCCATCCTATGCCCCTATGTTAATTCACAGAGAACAGACATCCAAGTCCAGTTCCGAAACTGTGTAAGGAATTTAACGGCCATTTGAAATCGGCAACACAAGTGGCAATAGCGTGGCGCTGCAATCGGTTTATTTCCCATACTAATTTAATTCACCACTTGAAATGTTTCAATTCACCACTGACTGTGGCAATATGATGTTTGGTGGCGTTAGTGTTGTCATCGTGTATTGGTTTGCAACCTTACTCAAGTGAAGATGCAAATCCTTCCACAACTTTCCCAATGAAATTTGTTCTAGCCAGGATGTCTGTTCTCTGTGGTTAATTCTATTCTTAAACAGACGATTAGGTACCGATTTTTTCCGTTTTATTTTTGTAACGAGTAAAAAAAATGTAAAAATAAAACACAAATCAAATAGCTCTTATTTATTTTGTTTTAGATAGCATGACAATGGGAGCACATTGTTTAAGATAGGTTCCGTTTCCCTTAGGTTTCCGTATGTTGTGCTTCATGCAAAGGTAAGGTTCGTGAAAACGAAAGCCACAAACCCAATGAAATTAAGAAGACAAGTAAAGACAAATTTTCCATATTTTAAACTAGCTGCTCTTCTGAACTTATAGCTATGGCTATAAAAACTACATTTTCCCTTCTTTTTAAAGTTGGTTGGCCTCAAGCACGATTGTAAACTGGTGGCAAACGATTATGCTGGTTATCAAACTACACTTCTTCAAATATTTGCCTTCTTTTAAAAATATGCTGTTCTTTGGAGTTTGCAGTTTCCAACCATGTACTATTGCAGAGTTGTTTGGTAGCCAAACTGTTAATTTCTTTATAGAAATGTTTCCTTATTTTCATCAGAAGCTGTTCTTTCGAGTTTGAGTGTTACGTAGTTTATTTGCAAACGAAAAACTAACTCCATAGCGGATTTGTTTTTCTTTGAATAATAGGCTGTTCTTTCAAGTGAAATTTTTCAGAATTGACTTGCGGCCAAACTGGCAACTAGATTTCTTTTGATTTTCTTTTGATTTTGATGATCAGTTTCCAGAACATCAAGCCCTAAAATTGTTTTCTGAATATTTTTTTTTCAAGATTGTAGTACTGGACTGGATTTCAGATATTCAGTTCAATTCACTTAGCAAGGTAGATCCAGCATCGTTGGACCAAATTAACTTTTTTTTTTGGCGACTAAACTGTAGCTTTTCTTTTCATGAAAGGCTGTTCTTCTAGCTGCACCTCTATAGTTTACTGGGAGTGAAAGCTGCTTACTGTATATGAGATTTGCCCTTCTTCAATTTATAGGCTGTTCTTTCTAGTTACGTCGTTACCGGGTTGATTGGCGACATGTCTCTATTAATTCCATCTGGTGTTTTTCATTCTTTGAAAGTTCGGCTGTTCTTTCGACTTATATTGTTGCAGAGTTGTTTGGTAGCCATGTTGCCCTTTGCTGATTTATATATAGGGGTCGTGCATAAAATATGTAAGTAAGAGAGAGTCTATCCAAATTCTAAGCTCTATACAAATTTACAAATTTTTGTATGAACAAATCGTGGACCTCGTTGCCGAGCGGTTAGCGGCGTTAGTCGTTTAGGTATCTCACATGCCTCGGAATGTAGGTTCGATTCCCGCTCCGGCCGAGGAAAACTTTTCGTCAAAACAGAAAATACTCCACTGGGCCTCTGAGTGTAATATGTGTTGTTGTCCATTGTCTAATGATAGTAATGTACAGTCTGTGCGGCCTCCGGCTGAAGACGGTGTAATTGTCTTTTAAAATTCTACGATGAGGAGGGGGAGAGGACCGAGTTGACCAAAATTCGGTCTACGTAGTTTATGAATGGTCCCATAGGAGATTTGCCCTTCTTTAATTTATATGCTGTTCTTTCTAGTTATATCCTTGCAGACCTTATTGTCGGCCAACCTATCAATCACATTTTTTCACATTTAAGGAATGTTTTTTTTAAGTTACACTGTTTTTTTTTTTTTTTTTTTATTCCTTGTTGGGTATCTAAGTCACTGCGACCAGTTGATAGATCTATTGTGACAAGTTACACTGTTATAGAGTTTTATTACCAAATCGTCTATTCCTCCTTAAAAGATTTTTTCTTTTTCTAACTATAAAATGTTCTTTCCGGGCCTATTTTGCAATTTGTATTATTTGATCTCGCCTAATGATCATTAGACTTATTAGTGATACTTTGACCAAATGTCTTTTCGACCTAATGAGCCAATATGGATAGCCAGTATTTGAAGGACCTTTGCTGACAGCTCTATCTCATACAAGATCATCTCTAATACCGTATTATTGTTTTGTTTTGAGGTTATTCTTTACAATGATATCTTCTGGTATTAAAGCTGTCAGTAGTGTTATTAAATTAATAAAAATATAAAATACCCATCATCAGAATAACCCATCTAAAAATATGCTTTCAGGGTAATGGCGTTCGGGGTAGTGGCCCATTCGGGGTAGTGGCGTTCGGGGTAATGGCCCATTCGGGGTAACGGATTTCGGGGTAATGGCCTATTCGGGGTAATGGCTTTCGGGGTAGTGGCGTTCGGGGTAATGGCGTTTAGGGTAGTGGCATTCGGGGTAATGGGGTAGAATCCTTTCAAAGTACTCTAAAGTACTTTTGAAAACATGCTCGGAGACAACACTGTAAGAATTCCTGATGGAGTGTTTAGTGAAATACTGAATGACACACTTGCGTTAGCCACTTGAAAGATTCTTGAAGACAAATTATTATTCAGAAAGGTTTATTTTTTTAAGAAAATGGTAAAGCAATCTTTGAAGGACTTCCTAAGGGATTACTTGATGAAATTTCCTAATAAATTCGACATTATTCATATAAAATAATCTAATGCTCATTGATGGAACTCCGGGATGTATCCTTGCAGAAAATCCCGAAGAAATTCATAAAATAATATAGAAAATAATGTTTAACCTTCCGTCAGTCAGTTGGCCACCACCGCCAGTATCACGCTAACGCTGAGTTCGAAAGTCGAGATTTTTTTCAACGTTTTGTACAAAATACAAAATACGGCGTGATCATTTGAGGATCATTAGAAGGATAGATTTATCATTGTAAAATGTGTACATCTGTAATTTTCATGGGGGCCCACAAATTTGGCTCCGCACCGGGCCTCCAAATTCCTAGCTACGCCACTGCCTAGAAGGTGCCCCGTGGAAGTTTACGACATTTTTGTATTTGGGCCAGTCTATTAAGGAAGCGTAAAAAACTTGGATTCCAGACTTCCGATACCATTATTTTACGAGAAAATGAAATTTATAGGAATTCAAATTCAATGTGTCTGTTGAAATATTACGTAACGCTAAGGGAGGGAGATAGAGCGTGGTCTTGTGCTGTGTTATGCTTCATATAAAATTTCAAAATTTCCCATAAAAAATGTTACGTGGACGAGGTCTACAATTGTCAATTTTTGCGTTACGTAATATTTGAATGAACCCAATGGGAGTATACGAAATGCCTGGATCTAGGCGTTCACTGGATATTTTTCTACTACCGTGGAATTATGCACAAAAAAAACAAATGAAAACCAAAATTCCAGTACTAAGTCCTTCGGGGTCGTTGGTGTAAAAGCGAGACCCTAGACCCTGTTGGTTCCGGCCGTCCTGAATGAACTTCAATCAGTTTGAAAGTACGTGAATATAATAAGTTAAATCAAGTTACTTGGTTATCACTTTTCGTGGAAATTTCATTCTTCGACTTCAAAGCCAGAGAGCTGATCAATGTACGATATTCATGACGTCATCGATATTCAGCAATTATGATTCAGGTGGATGCAAAAATAATCATATGGCATACTGAATGGATGGGTGTATACACACAAACAAGAGTTTATCAATTTCATCAATTGATATCTGTTTGCCGACTGACACACCACATGGAGGGTTGGCATACATCCACACCAATTCAGCAAACCTTATCACTGGACTTAGGAGACTTGTTTTCAACATTTGGTGGTGCGCTGAGTATTGTTGAATCAAGTGATAACACAAAAAGGTTCGTCATTTAGAAAGCGGTTTGTCAGTTTTCGTTGAACCATCGCCGAGTGAACGTTTTCCGTGGGAGAACAAACGATCCACAGTGATAATTCTAGACCAGTGTCAGCTCATACAAATTCCATCACAATGAATGCAGGTGAGTCACTTTTTTGAGAATTTGAAGTTTTGGGATTAATGTTGAAACTTTGCTGGAATAGAGAAGAAATCATTATTTATTTTAAGTTTTAGTGCAAAGTAAAACCAACCAAACTAAATTCGAAATGAAGGCAAATGTACTTCGATTTATCAACATTATTATACGGGCGTATGGGCGTATCTCTATCCTTAAATATAACTGCAAACACCGAACTACAAACGATATTTATGTGTAGGCAATTAGTCATTTCGTCGTGCGTTTTTCCAACAGTCATCAATAGGTTTCGAATTTAAGTTTCATTAATCGGTAATGTAAAGTGTGATTCCCATTCTTCTTTGAGAAAAAAAATGTCTTGAAATAGAGAACTTGTGAAATTGATTAATGTTGTAATAAAAAAGTGTACGGTTTCAAAATTCTTTACCACTAAAATACCTCTTTCATATTAATAATAATTATCCCCACTTATTGACATTACAGGATACAACTGGATGCCATGGTCGGCTCACCAAGGAATCCCACCAGCCGGCGTGTACGCGGGCAACGATCAAGATGGCTCACCTATCTATATCGGACGCGCGTTCCACGAGGGGGATCAACTTCCGGCGAAAGTAATCCCAAGCAAGCAGGCAGCTTACGTGTCGCATAATGGACTGGAGATTTACAAATCACACTTTGAGGTGAGTTCAACTGTTGATAACGAACCAAGAAAAGTCCCCGACTTTTGCTTATCGCCTAACGGTATCAATAATTGAAGCGTGTTTACCTGTCTGGATGTTGCAATATATTTAGATAATGATAAATGCTACTTATATTTCGTTATGGTATAGGTGCTTAGTGGTCAGGGATTCACTTGGGTGCATAGCGGTAACGGCCACGTACCAACTGGCGCAGTATTGTGCGGTAACACTGTTTCTGGTGAGCCTCTCTATATTGGGCGTACCCATCACGAAGGAAGCCTTACTCCAGGAAAAATCCATCGTAGCCATGGTTGCCTCTACATTCCTTTCGGAGGTGCAGAACAAAGCTTCCTGAACTATGAAGTGCTTGTAGGACAGCAAAAAGGTGAGACCGTCATTTCCTGACCCATTTGCAATTTAGTCTAAAGATGTTTTTTCCAACTATAGCGACCTGGTCACATTGCGCCGCTGGAGCATCAGCTCCACCAGGAGCCATTCTCGCTGGACACGATGTCGATACAGCTCCGATCTACGTAGGACGTGCCTATCATGAGGGAGATCAGCTGCCAGCCAAGGTGATTCCAAGCAAGCAGATCGCTTACGTTTGCCATAACGGTCAGGAAATTCCCAAGCATGCCTTCGAAGTTCTGTGCAACGGCAACACCACTTGGGTGCCATCCGGATTTGGAAGCGTTCCGCCGAATGCAGTTTTCGGAGGACGGACTTCCACGGGTGAAACGCTCTACATTGGACGTGCCCACTACATGGGCAGTTTGACCCCGGGAAAGGTTCACCCGAGCCATCAGACTTTATACATCCCATTCGGAGGAAGCGAAGTAGCAATTAAGAATTACGAAGTATTGATCGAAAACTAAAAGTATTATATTCAAATTCAAACATCACAGTTTTGTACAGTATAAACCGAAACATGTACGAATAAAGCTTAAAAATCGCAATCTCTTGTCGTATCTTGATCTTTAGCTACTTGGTCCAACAGAACCAGCTCGTAGGTGATGATAGTACCAGCCATCTGAAATAAATTACGGCTTGAATTCAAATTAAAAGTTTTTAACGCAATCAACAATCTTACAGCGAGTATCAAGGGTCGTGTGATGAAGAAGAATCGCTTGCCGGAAAAGGCAATGCTTTTCAGAGAGGCATGATCCAGTAGTCGCTGTAGATCCAGGTTCCAGCTCGAGGTTGCAAAGTCACGTAACAGCTCCAGCGGTTTCAGCGATGCTTCGTAGATCGATGACGTTACGTACAGCATGACGAAGCATCGGCAGATGAGAAACAGCAGCGAGTACCAATAGTAGAACGTGGTGACAGTGGTTTGTTTTGGGCTTGAATGGATAAGAGAAATTACGTTAATCTTATCAACGTTGGGAGTGGAAGTGTGTGTATCTTTAGGATTCTGAATTGATTTCAAAATTCTAACTGCAATTCATAATATAAATAAGGTAACCCGAGTTTTAACACATATATATAGAGCTTAGAGTTGAACCTTGATACAAATTTTATACAAAAATATGCGCTTATCTAAATTTATCATGTTCATTGCAACAGTGATAAGGAATAAATGTGTTGTAAATAGGGTAAAATAACATTCAATTTTGTTATGCAACACATTATTTAAAAGTTAGTTTTACAGAACAGCCTTACACGTTTAACTTAGATACATAAATTATTTCACATAAAAATCGACCTTTTCAATCCCCCTCCCACCTATGTCACACTTTTTGTGTTGGACCTCATAATTTTTTGTATGAGTCGTCACGTTCTTCAAAACCCCCCTTCCTCCCTAAGAGCGTGACGTAATTTGTGTACAGTCCCTTACAGAGTTTTTACGTGATCAGAATCAGAAGAATACCATGCAAAATCGTTGTTCGAACGAATCTGATGATGACACATTCTACGGGCGACACGCCAAAAATTTGGGTAATTCGCGCAATATAAAATACAGATCCCATAGAGATCACTAGCCTCTGCCCAGCAATTTCTCTTCGAGCCTGCCGTAAAAACCACTGTAACAAACGGCAACGAGCCTAGCGAACAAAAAGGAATTACGATTGGAAACTCGGTATATGGAACTGCCGATCTCTCAACTTTCTGTATACTTGCCGATCAAATGAAGGACCACGGGTTCGGCATCGTAGCGCTGCAGGAGGTGTGTTGGACATGACCAATGGTGCGAACGTCTAGAGGTAATCATACCATCTACCAGAGTTACGGAAACACACGTGAGCTGGGAACAGTTTTTATCGTGATGGGTGACATGCAGAGGCGCGTGATCGGTTGGTTGCCGATCGACGAAAGATTGTGCGGGTTGAGGATCAAGGGCCGATTCTTCAACTTCACCATAATAAACGTGCACAGCCCTCACTCCGGAAGCACTGATGATGACAAAGACGCATTTTACGCGCAGCATGAATGCGAGTACGATCGCTGCCCAAGCCGCGACGTCATTTATTTATTTATTTATTTATTTCATGTAGTCAATCATAAGTAGACCGTTTCAATACAATTTGAACTTAAAACTAGAACTGTTTGCTTATTTTATTTCTAATTACGATTTGATGTAAATATTTTTTTTAGTTGTGATTTTGTCATAGTAAAATCTATAGTTTCGCAAAATTTATTGTAAGTTGTCATTATTTGGTTGATGGGACCAAATTTAGCGTAATTAATACGGTGATGATTTGTATAAAAAATACTACGATTTCGTAGTTGTCGAGAGGGAGCATAAAAGTTTAATTTTGAAAGAAGCTCTATCGAATCAATACGCTGCGAAACGATATCGTTTACAAATGATAACATTGCAAATTCACGTCGTTCTTTTAGTGTTTGAATGTTAATGAGCATACATCGTGCTTCATAAGACGGAAGAGGTAACCTTGTCCAACCTAGTTTACGAAGCGCAAATAGTAGAAATTGTTTCTGAATTGATTCTATACGAGTTTCATGTGTAACCGAAAATGGTGACCAAACTATGCTACAGTATTCTAAAATTGAACGTACATAGGCTACATATAATGTTTTTACTGTATATGGATCGTGAAAATGATAACTAAATCGTTTTATGAAGCCTAACATATTATTTGCTTTGTTGATAACTGTATTATAATGATCAGTAAAAGTTAGTTTGGAGTCTAAAATCACTCCCAAATCCCTGATTCTGACGCATTTTTCTACCTGTTGATCACCTAATAATATTGTTACATCTGGTGTACTACGTTTCCTACTTATGGCTATGGAATTACATTTTTTCACATTCAGTTGTAAAAGGCTTTTTTTACACCACACATAAAACATATTGATTTCCTGTTGAAAAGTGTGCAAGTCTTCATCGTTTACTATTTCTAGGAAGAGTTTCATGTCATCGGCATATATGAGAGCTTTAACTTTTTTAAGAATGAAGGAAATGTCGTTGACGTATAGAATAAATAATAATGGGCCCAAATGAGACCCTTGAGGAACTCCAGATGTAACTTGAATAGGTTTAGATTTTACTCCCTTGTATCTAACTATTTGTTGACGATTGGAAAGGTATGACCCGACCCATTTAAGAAGACCTGGACCAAATCCTATTTTTTCTAGTTTAAAAAGCAACATTGGTACGTCAATTCGATCAAAAGCTTTACTGAAGTCTGTATAGAGAACTTCCACATGATTGCCATTGTCCATGGCCGTCAACGAATAATGTATGAATTCGAGCAAGTTTGTACATGTTGAACGTCCTTTGAAAAACCCGTGTTGCGTGTGAGTTATTCTGTTTTTGACCATGTCGAACAAAGTTTTATTGATTATTGCCTCAAAGATCTTCGGAATGCAAGAGATTATAGCTATTCCACGGTAATTACGTACGTCGGATTTTTTGCCACTTTTGAAAATTGGCACTAAAAAAGAGCTTTTCCACGTTTCAGGGAAACTACCTGATTCCAGTGACATGTTATAAAGCCAGTATAACGGGGATGTAAGTTCTACTGATACATTTTTCAAGAATACTGGTGGAAGATCATCATAGGAGACCTAAACGCACAGGTAGGCCAGGAGGAGGAATTCAGGCCGACGATTGGAAAGTTCAGTGCCCACCAGCTGACGAACGAAAACGGCCTACGACTCATTGATTTCGCCGCCTTCAAAAAAATGACCATACGTAACACCTCTTTCCAACAAAGCGTCCCTTATCGTTACTCTAGGAGATCACCACAGCAGACGGAATCGCAAATCGAACATGTTCTGATTGACGGACGGCACTTCTCCGACATTATAGACGTCAGGACCTATCGTGGCGCTAATATCGATTCCGACCACTATCTGGTGATGGTCAAACTGTGCCCAGAACTTTTCGTCATGAATAATGTACGGTACCGGCAATCGAAACGGAACAAGCTAGGCGACTGATGCAATCGGATGTCGCCTCAGCATACGCGTAGAATCTCGAGGCGCGTTGCCAGACGAGGGCGAGCTCGATGTTACCTCTCTAGAGGGCTGCTGGAGAACATTCAAAGCAGTCATCAACGACGAAGCCGAGAGCACCAACGAGTACGTGGAACGAGTCGACGAAACGAATGGTTCGGCAAAGAGTGCTGAGCAATTTTGAAGTAGAAGAACGCAGCACAGGCGGTAATGTTGCAGCAAGGACGTGGAACGTTACAAACAAAAGCGAAAGCTGCCGGGGGGGAAAACCGCCGTCTGGAAGAAGCGGAGTGTGAGGAAATGAAAGTGCTGTGCAGTTCCCAAGAAACGTGGAAGTTCTATCAGAAACTCAATGCATTCCGCAACGGCTCCGTGCCGCGAGCCGAAATATTCAGGGATAAGGACGGATGTCTCTTGACGGACGAACGTGAGGTTATCGAAAGGGGGAAGCAGCACTTCTACGACCACCTGAATGGCGTAGAGGACGTAGGCACGGGAGACCATGACAACGGACGAAACGACGCCAATGCAGTAGAGGATGGAAATGAGCAAACTCCCAGGCTGAGGGAAGTTTAGGATGCCATTCACTAGCTCAAAATCAATAAAGCAGCTGGCAAAGAAGGTATCGAAGCTGAACTCATCAAGATGGGCCCAGAAATGTTGGCCACCTGTCTGCATCGGTTGATAGTCAGGATCTGGGAAACCGAGCGGTTACCGGAGGAGTGCAAGTAAGGGGTAATCTGCCCCCTTATAAAAAAGGCGACCTGCTGCAGACAAACATAGTTCTGTATTCAAAACTATAGTATACGTAGACTCTTGTGGAACGGAGGGAAGTGGTTTGGCCAAAACCTACGCTCTATACAAATTTCAAAAATTGTGTAAATTGTAATTGTACTACAATCTTGTAAAATGTTTAAATCGTAATCAAATGCCCCTCAAACCAACAATTGGTATGATATCAGAGACAAACGGGCGACACACAGACAAAATCACCATCTCATATACTTATCTCAGGGTATTGATTACTTGGTTGGTGTCTGCAGCAAAGTTGTTAGGTTGGTCAAAGACTTATAGTTGTTGGGTAGTTTGGTTCAAAATCCCACCAACGGGCGGCCCTAGAGAATCAACAAATTTGTGTTAACAAAGCAACAGCCGACATATCATCGGTAGCTGAGGTCATAGCAACCTGTGGTTGTGACGAGGACCAGTTTATTTATTCCTTCCTTGTAACTCAAACTGTCAAGACATTTACAATAAACCTTCTGTTGCTGTTTTTAACTCGGTCATTGATTCGTTACGTTCCCGTCCCGAAGTTCCAAATCCCAATAGGTTATGGGCACCAGCGCCAAGGACCTCGTCTACGGGATCCCGCAGTTCCGCGGCAATGGATCAGAGTATCAAAACTGGAGTTATCGCGTGAAGCTTTTTCTCGAAGCGGCTGGCTTATCGGAAGTGCTCACCATTGTGGCACCGGAAGTAGCAGTGGATCGAGCCAAGTTCGAAGAAATGGACCGAAAAGCAAAGGCGATGTTGGTGAGCTGCAGTGGCGGAGACAAAGGGTGGCAAGTGGGGGGGGGGGGGGGGTTGGTTAAGCTGCCCCCCCCCCCCCTAACTAAAAGTTTTATCATTCACCTCTGCCGCCAACCAGAACCTCCAAAGAATTTCATGATGTTTACCTGTTTTGAAGCAATACATTGAAATATCAGAGCTGTAGTCTTAGGTTTTCGTAAGCACTGGTTGACCCCAGGGTATCGATTTTTTTTTCTGAATTTTCTAAGGAAAAATATCGACCCATTTGGCCTGAACAGTTTTTGTTCAGTTTCGATTTTTTTTTCTGAATTTTCCAATTAAAAATATCGATCCATTTGGCGTCTACAGTGTTGGTTTACATTGGCGAAATGTTTTTTTCTGAATATTCCAAGTGAAAATATCGACCCATTTGGCGTCTACAGTGTTTGTTTACATTGGCGAAATTTTTCTCTTAATTTTCCAAGTCAAAATATCGACCCATTTCGCGTTTAGTGCTTGTTTACATTGGCGATTTTTTTTTTCTGAATATTCCAAGTGATAATATCGACCCATTTGACGTCTACAGAGCTTTTGTTTACATTGGCGAAATCTGAATTTTCCAAGTGGAAAAATCAACCCCCGTCTACAGTGTTTGTTTACATTGGCGAATTTTTTTTTCTGAATATTCCAAGTAAAAATATCGACCCATTTGGCGTCTACAGTGTTTGTTTACATTGGCGATTTTTTTTTCTGAATTTTTCAAGTGAAAATATCGACCCATTCGGCGTTAACAGTGTTTGTTTACATTGGCGAACTTTTTTTTTCTGAATATTCCAAGTAAAAATATCGACCCATTTGGCGTCTACAGTGTTTGTTTACATTGGCGATTTTTTTGACGTAGGACTACGTCTCTCTTTTCTATACCGGGTGTCATTCTAAATTTTCAGAAATCGGCCGCGTTACGTTAAAAGTGGAGATTTTGAGCCTGAATAACTCAGCCATTTCTTGATGAAATTTCAAAATTTTGGCACCAATCGATTGCAAATCTTTACACCAATTATGTCCAATAATAACATTTACTGATTTTCAATAACAAACTATTGAAAAATTGGGAAAAGTGAACCCATGTTTATTCCAGCCAATCACGATCGAGCACATTTTCGATGCTCCCGTCGAATATAAAAGCTACTGCTTCTTCGCATCTTCCCTCATTTGCCTTTGTGGTCTCGAGGTGAACGCATCGAACGAGAGCTGCCCATTTCTTCGATTGCGTTTTCGCTGATTCTTCTTTTACGGCCGTGTCGGCTCGGCGTTAGTGGTTGTCGATAAAGGAGCTGCTGCGCATTCGCCTTATAACCGTCTAACGCGGCAGACCAAGGAAGGAATACTTTTCATCGATTGCTCGGCGGTGGTGGCAGAGGCAGCAGCAAAATCCACCAAAGAAAGATCCGCCACAACGAATGTGCGAGCTGCGTCGCTTTTCCTCGGGGATCGGTCGGACCTTTCGCGGATTGATTGACGGCGGCGCATTGCTGATAGCATCACGATGAACATCCAGGTCAGCAAGCGGCGGGCCAATTCTCAGTGGCGTCCAGCATTCAGCGCGAACAAAATCAATGCGCATTGGGTGGCATGACGAATTGATTTCAATTTCTTCCTAAAACCGCCCAAAATTCAAACGATTCTTTTCTGAACCATCGAAAACGCTTCCTAGAGAGTAAATTGGATAAATTTCCCGCATCGACCGAGAAAGTGTAGTGAAACCAAATAGTGAAAGATTGAATTCTTGGTGGTGGCTCAGCAACAGTGAAGGCGATCACTAATCTCATCCACGGCAGCAAGCGGCGGGCGAATTTTCGACGGCGTTCAGCATTCAACACGGGGAAATCTAACACGCATTGCGTGGCATGATAAATTCATGTCAATTTTCTGTATGAAATCGTCCAATATTCAAACGGTTCTTTTCAGGACCATAGAAAATTATTCCTCAAGAGTTGTGAATCAGATAATTATTTCATTCCATCGCTCGGTAAAAGTGTGGTGCAACCGAAAAGTGAAAAATTGTATGCTTGATGGCCCCGCAACAATAATGATGCCGGCCACTAATGATTCCACCAGGAATTTAGCAACGCTTTATCCTATCCAGACCATTTTCCGTGAAACATTGTTTAATTTAACCATTTTTCGAATTGAAATGATCTAAATCTTCCAATGTTTTGGTTACTTTATTCGTTAAATGAAAGTTTTCTCATTTCTCGGTTGATTGATCGTTTGAAGTGTACGGAGCATACGGGGCGGGACATGCAATCGAAATAAACTGGCAAGCCAGCCGAATGGGAGGAGCTTCATCTGCCAATCTAGGGGCATAAAAGCTGTTCCCTCTGATTTCTTTCGTCATCTTTGTGTCGTCCCACCAGAGGATAGGATCACTCCACAGCAGATTTGCTCAGTGCTGAAGCATGCCAAGAACATGAAGGCACCCGGGTTTGACGGGATCTTCAATCTCATCCTAAAACGCCTTAACATCAAAGTTTTTGAACTCTTGAGCAACATCTTCAACAGATGCTTGGAATTGCACTACTTTCCAAGCATCTGGAAAATGGCCAAGATCATACCGATCCGCAAACCCGGGAAGGACCCAACATCGCCTTCAAGCTACAGACCAATCAGCCTGCTTTCGGCACTGAGCAAATTGTTTGAAAAGCTTATCCTCAATCGTTTGAACAACTTTGTGGAGGAACATAACATTCTCCTGCCGGAACAGTTTGGGTTTAGGAGGGGGCACTCCACCACTCATCAGCTGGTGAGGCTGGTGAATAACATCAGAAGTCACAGAGCCGTATCTAAGTCCACGGCCATGGCATTATTGGACGTTGAAAAGGCGTTCGATAATGTATGGCACGATGGGCTTATATACAAGCTCTGTGGCTTCAATTTTCCACCATACCTCACTAAAATCATACGAAGTTACCTTCAACAAAGGTCATTCAGGGTATCGCTGGACGGTTGTTTGTCTAACACCTTCCCCATCCCAGCAGGGGTGCCACAAGGCAGCCTTTTAGGCCCCCTGCTGTACACCATATACACCTCGGACATCCCTCCCCTTGCGTGTTCTTCCTGTTCGCAGACGACACGGCCATATCCGTCAAGGGTAGGATGCCTCGGGAAATAACAAACAAACTCCAGCGGTGCCTTGATGTCTTCGTTGACTACGCAACAACGTGGAAAATCAAGATCAATGCCTCGAAAACACAAACCATAATGTTCCTCCACCGGCAATCACCCAAACTAAAACCTCCTGAGTCTTGCACTGTTATCATGAACGGCACAAGGGTTGAGTGGTCCACCGAAGTCGTCTACCTCGGAATGCTATTCGATGAAAAACTACTGTTCCGCTCCCACGTCGAAAAAACTTTGGTTAAATGCTCCACTCTGATCAAAGCCTTGTATCCGCTCATTTGTCGAAGATCCCGCCTCTCTAGGGTGAACAAATTGGCAGTCTACAAACAGATCATTGCTCCTGCAATACTGTACGCAGCTCCGGTGTGGGAATCATGCGCGCAAACCCACCGTAATAAGATCCAAGTTGCACAAAATCGTGCACTAAGGATGATCCTAGATCGCCCCTATGGCACCAGAACAGTAGACCTCCATGAGGAGGCTAACCTCCAGACTATTAGCAATAAGGTTGAACAAATCAAAAACAAATTTGTAGAAAAATGTAACATATCCCAATATGCTTTGATCAGCAATCTGTATATAGTAGGTTAGTAAGTTGTATATAGTAGTTTTAAGTAGTCTTTATTACAATTCAAACAACTCCATGCAAATGGTAAACATCGTTGAGACAATGTCTAAATAATGTAAATAATTTTATAGTAAATAAGCACCAACTAAAGATGTAAAAAGAAATTTGATCACTTAACCCAAAAATGACATGTAATTCACCGTATACAATCAATGAAATAAATGAACTTTTAATGTAAAAAATTCTTTCGTCATTTTCATTGGATCAGTCAGGGAGCGTGGAGGTGGATCACGTCCACGGCTGCGCAGCAGCACGTCAACTGCGACGAGTGATAGCACCAGGAATCTCATCCACTGATCACGGCTACGGTGGGCCCGGCAATGGAAGTTACCTCCACCCACAGCTGGGTAGCTGCGCACCAACCCAGCGACGGTTCTCGGCTATCTATCTGATAGAACCAGGAATCTCATTCAGGGCAGCAGGCGGCGGCAGTTTTCGATGGCTTCCTGCATTCAGTGCGGATAATTTTCAATTGTCTTTCTAAAATCAACCGTTATTTGAACGGATCTTTTCAGGACCAGAGAAAATTATTCCTTAAGAGTTATGAATCGGATAATTTTCGGATATATTCCAACGATCGGTAAAAATGTAGTGCATTCGAAAAGTGAATGGTTGAATGCTTGGTGGCTCAGTAACAGCAAAATCGATCACTAATCTTTCTACCCGAAATTTAGCAACGCGTTATCTTATTCGGACAATTGTACCTGAAACATTGTTTCATTCTAATATTTATCGAATTAAAATGATCTTAACTGAATCTTCGATTAGTTTATCCGTTCGATTAGAAATTGTCTCAAAGAACGCTTGACTAGTCGTTTGAAGCGTCTGACACAATGTGGGCGGGTCATGCAAACGGAATAAACTGGAAAGCCCGCCGAATGGGAGGAGCTTCATATGCTAATCTAGGGGCATAAAAGCAGTTTCCTCCGTTATTTTTCGTCATTTTCCTTGGATCAGTCAAGGAGAAGGGAGATGTCACCTCCCAGCTAGGCAGCAGCACACAAACTCAGCGATGACTCTCGGCTATCGTGGTGGCAGCACCAGGAATCTCATCCACGACAGCAAACGGCCGCATTCAATATGGGTAAAATCGCATTGCGTGATGAATTCATGCAATTGTTTTGCCAAAATCTTCCGTTTTATAAACGGTCTTTTCCAGGATCAGCGAAAATGATTCCTCAAGAGTTATTATTCGGATAATTAAAAGCGACAGACTGAAAGCTTGGTAGTTCAGCAATAGTGAAGTGGCTACTAATATGTTCTTCCTAGATGAAAACAACGTATTGTCGAAAGAGTTTCACGTTAAACTTTCGTTGAAAAGATCTATCTAACGCTGTTCAATTTTCTAATAATTTTATCCGCTCGATGAAAATTCTCTCGTAGAACAGTAATTTAACCATTTCTCTTCAAAACAAAATAACTCTTGAACTAGTCAACATCTTTCCAAGTAACCGAACCAGCTGAATAACAGCTTCTTGAGCTAAAGTTAGCTTAAGAGTGATTTGTTTTACTCTTATACAGCAAAAATATGTTTTGGGTTATGAATGCGTTCAGCGAAAGCGATCACACAACAACTTGACTAACATATCAGTCCACCATTTGTATTATTATAACAACAAACATTGTATTATGGAAATATAAAAGTTGGAACCTCG
The DNA here is from genome assembly GCF_035046485.1 of Aedes albopictus. Taxonomy (NCBI): domain Eukaryota; kingdom Metazoa; phylum Arthropoda; class Insecta; order Diptera; family Culicidae; genus Aedes; species Aedes albopictus. The sequence goes on from NC_085137.1 coordinate 322,153,045, forward strand.
TTCCAGCCTTTGTCCTACGTCAACATTGCGGTTATGTCTCAGACATTACCCACTCCTAGTTTTTTCTGAATTTTTCAAGTGAAAATATCGACCCATTCGGCGTTAACAGTGTTTGTTTACATTGGCGAACTTTTTTTTCTGAATTTTTCAAGTGAAAATATCAACTAATGTGGCGTCTACAGTGTTTGTTTACATTGGCGAAATTTTTTTTCTGAATTTTCCAAGTGAAAATATCAACCCACTTTGCGTCTACAGTGTTTGTCTACATTGGCGAAATTTTTTTCTGAATTTTCCAAGTGAAAATATCAACCCGTTTGGCGTCTACAGTGTCCCATGAGTTTAGAGTTTATCCCATGTGTGCATAATTAGGAACACTAGCGCGCAGAATAAGGAACATTCCAAAAAAGGGTGAGCAGAATTAGGAACAAAGACATACTTTAGAATTTTCATGATTTTACATATAAATTGAGTGTTTAGTATAAAAATGGTATTTTTCCCTGATTTACAAAGCTGATATCTATGCGCGGTCAAAAATTCAGCCAAATCGGTTCGATATGGAATTTATAACAGCTGATTGAAATTGAAAAAGTCTTAGGTGCGCAGAATATGGGCCCTCCGCGGTAATTTTTTTCCTTCGCGTTTTCAAACTAAGGACATGATTCTACACCAAAAATGACCATCAGCTTACCGAGTTCAAAAATGCTGTAAACTAGTGTTATGCATCCGATTTGCTTATGGAAAATACAAGCTTTTTTGGTTGGGTTTTTTTTTCAGCACGAGTCGTACATTTATCCAACGAGGCTTGCCGAGCATACAAAATTTACTGCAATGACTTTTTTTCATTTTACAACTCATTCGGGTAGCATAATATTCATAATGCAACTCAAATGAGTTGCATAATAAACTATTTTTTGTTACAAAACTCATTTCAGTTGCATAATGAACCAGTGCGGAAATGAAGGTCATTATGATACCTAAATGAGTTATGTAAAATAGAAATTATGATACAGAATTGCATAAATGCATATTTTTATTGCAATATTGCATTTCAAATGCTTCTTTGAGCAATAATCAAATATTTGTGGACAATTCTAATTTATTCATGCAATTTTTGTTCGTTTATGGAACTTTTTTATTTGTATTTTGATTCCACTCTTATTTCTTTACTGGAAATTTTCAGTTATTTATGGGAAATATTTTATTTATTATGGAACGTTTATTTGTCTGCCATTTGGGAAATGGGCTCTATAGGTGAGAGTAGGCTATAAATTGGACACCCCGTATTTTAAAGAAGTTAGTCGAGAATAAATCGTTGAAGTGAACACATCTCAGGCCAAGCATTTCAATAGTTCCTATCTGCATTTGAGAGGCTCTCTTTGTTCACTTTCTCTTTCAATTATTGCAATGTAATGGTACACTTTTCAACTATTTTTACAGTACAAATCAAAAGACGATTGTTTTGACCATCGTTCAATGCAAAGAGGCAATCATAATACAAATAAACAGCTGAGATATTACCGAAAGAGTGGGAAACCAAAGAAAGCCTCTCTTCTGCAGATAGGACCTTTAGACATGTTTGGCCTGAAATGTTTCTTTACACAGGTCTTGTATAACTTCATTGAAGGAAGCGCAGCCAGACACGCCGTTTTTGAGAACACAGTGAAATCATTAGGTCAGAAAATGAAAGTTCTAAAAACATTGTCCACAACACGATGGGCCTGTCGAGCGGAAGCGGTAACGGCTGTGAAAAATCAGCTTATCGCGCTGATAACTGCAATTGAAGAAATCGTTGAGTCAACTGCCATGCCAGATGTTCGCGTTAAAGGTCGTGGACTTCTTTGTCAAATGAAAAACTTCCATTTCATATTGTGTCTGGAAATTATGGAACCCATACTACAGAAAATCAACGTAGTCAGTAAGGCCCTGCAGTCTCCCAAAGTCACCATCACGAGGTCTTTGCAAATGGTGGAAACACTGAAAAAAAAAATTGGAAGAACTGCGATCAGAAGAAGAATTTTCGAGTGTTTTTTTTTGGTAGTAACAAGAATATGCAAAAATATGGATATTGAGATCCCTATCGTTAAACAACGAAAAGTGCCACGTAAGCTAGATGAAAACCCTAGCAGCTCATTCATTGACGAATCTAAGAAAGCTGAATTACGACGTAAGCTTTTTTACCCGTTGTTGGATAGTTTGATAGCCGGCATAGGTAAATCGCCGTTCCGTTCACCAAGAGTCAACGGAAGTGTTACATTTCCATGCGCACCGGCAACGACATGCGACAGCATCCGAGTTTACGCCTACATGTATACACAAAGGCGCGTGCCGTAAAATTTGGCCAAATCGGAGGTTCGTTTCCGTTTTTGACTGTTTCTCAATGATACGGGCATTGTTTTTATAACTTTTTTAGTGTTTTGAAAAGCTTAAACTTTCAGCTTTCCATTAGTGGGTTCAGAATTTAAATTCGTGTTTGTAAATACTGCGAAATAACGCTGCATTTATGTCAACGGCTGGCACCGGGCCCGGTGCGAAAAAGTGGCATGATTTACAAAACGACAGATAAACTTTTGAAAGAAGGAAAAGACATCTCTAATTTTTTGATATGTTATGTATAAATGTCCCAGCTTTAAATTGATGCAAAAATTTTAAAAATCGGTGGTTGCCCTCATGGTGAAAAAAATGTTTTGGTATAAAAATCCAAGATGGCGGCCAAAATCAATATGGCCGACCCAATTTTTTATTATTGTAAATAGTAGCTCTATCTTTCCTCTTTTCAACAACAATTCGTTTTGAGGTGGTTGTTGGAGAAACTTTCGAGTTATAACGGTTTAAGTGATCCACCATTTGACCAAAATCGAGGGGTCTGCCAAAATTATTGTGGCTCTAACTAACGGGGGGTCCATCAATTTGAGTAACCAAATGCATTTTTCTTACTTTTTAGGCGAGGGCTTTCAGAAAATCGGCACATTAAACATTTTTGAAGACAAGATGTAAATAGTGGGCCGGTAGCGAGAATTACCCATATTCGATTAGTGATCCGACGAATGGCTCATTGCTTTGTTTTATCAGCAGCACTGCAGCTGCCGCTGTTGCGGGGGGTGGCGGGAGGCATCACCACCCCCGCAACAGCAGCAGGCAAAGCGGCTTTGAAATGTGTGGTACTTGGAAGAATCCCTGGATACCTTATTGTAAGAATTCCTGATGGAATCCCTGAGTAAACTCCTGAAGAAACTGCTGGAGGGATTCCTGAAGGAATCCTTGGAAAGTTTATAGGCAACTTCTCGGAGAAATTCCAAGAAAGGCTTTCGGAGAAATTCATACACAAAATTTGGAAAGAGACCCCTGATGGAATTTCTGAATAAATCCTCGAATAAGTCTTAAAACGGTCACGGGAGGAAACCCTTGAGGCATTCCCAGGAGGAATTCTGTCCCTTGACAAATTTTTGGAAGAGTACCCGAAGGACTTTCTAAAGGAATACCTTCAAAACATCCCTGGAAAAACTCCTTGAGGAATTAGCGATTGCTGGCATGTTTTCGGTCATCGGGTTACTTATAAAACAACTGTTTTAATTATAACCGACGTTTCGAGCGTTTATTCACTTATCTTCCAGGGCAAACTACAATTTACATACAAAGTTTGAGCTGCCAAGACATTTGTTACATAAATATAAAATAACTCACAATTTGCTTCTAGGTCAAGTGGGTTTGAACATGGACAATTTGAACGGCTGATAACATCACACTGAAATTATAATTACACATATAAATTTCGGACGTCATGACTTGATTCATTTTTAATTAACAATAACTTTGAACGGAGCCCAAACTTACGCAGCTTTCACCTAGGCACATCTAAACAGGTTTGAATCAAAATGTCTATGAGTGGAGCCGTCAAAACGAAAAGATGGAATAGAAAGGATGAAGACATTAACAAAAACAGAGCATCACAGCGTGCTGTGATCTGGAGGGGTTCCTGAAAAAATAAAATCAATGGATAGCTTCTTAAAGGGTTTCTTGGAGAAAAAAAATCTCAGAAATATTCTTGGAAGAATCGCAAGACGAATTTCTGAAGGAATTCCCTTACAGTACCTATAGGGGGTATTCTTGGAGGAATTCATGGAAGAATTCCTGAACAAATCCATGGATGAACTGCTAAAAAAATCCTGGATGACTTCTTCGAGAATTTTCTGGCTCCTGTATGCATTTCTCTAAAATATCCTTTTTTTCTCCGCTGTTGAGTAAATTAAGCCAGTGCGTCCAATAAGATGAACTTTTGTAACATAAAATTGTCTTAATGAAATTCAATACAAATCGCTGGAATTGTTGGAGAACTTAAAAAAAGTATTAAAAAAAATCAGGTTATCCTGGAGAAGTCCTCAGGTATATCCCTTCACATAATGAAAATATTTCTGAAATTTCTGAAGGAGCCCCGAAATAAAGTTCCGAGATTCCGAGAGGAATTTCCGAAGTAATCACTAGAGGAATTCCTGGATGTATCAACTGGAGGGATTCGTGAAGGAATTAAGGCAAAACTGGAAACATTTCATATTTTTTTTTTGGTTTTTGATTTTTTATTAAATAACGAAGCAATATTTTCAAAATCGGTTTTCGTACACATGTAGAGTATGGATCAAGGTATCTTCTGATTTTTTTTTTTTGAGGTGGAAAATGTTTTCCATTTTTGCAGAACCATTTTTTTTTGTGAAATTTTGTTCAAAAATGGTTTTTGCAAAAACGAAAAACATTTTTCACCACAAAAGCAATTCAAAAGATACCTTGATTCATACTCTACATGTGTACGAAAACCGTTTTTGAAAATATTGCATCGTTATTCAATGAAAAATCAAAAAACCAAAAAGTGAGGACATGCTTCCAGTTTCACCTTAATGGAGGAATTCCTGCATGAATGCCTGGAGGAATCCCTGGAGGAATTTCGGAAAGTATACCTGGAGGAATTCCTAGAGCAATCCCTGGAAGAATCCCTGGATGGATTCTGGATGGAATTCCTGAAGAAATTTAAGGATTTATGCAGATCTTTCTTCAGAAAATCTTCCAGACATCTTACCGTTGATCCTTCAGGAGTTTTCCAGAGCTTTATTCCTTGGCACTTATCAAGGATTTTTTCTAGAAATAATTCTAGGAGTACCGTGATTTCGGGTGAAATTGATCAGTGGGGTGTAATTGATCGACGTGAGGACAATTTTTATTTGTCAAAAATAATGCTTCGAACTTAAAATAATTTGTAGAAAATGACCATCATCTGGCTCAAGGGTTATTGAATGATGAGATTACATGTTTTACAACTAATTAGTCACATATTTCTGTATTAAATTTAATATTTTCCGAAACTGCGTGTTTGGCGAACTTCAAGGACACTTCCAAACTTTTGTTACCGTAGCTGTATCGCACATGGAATTAATATTCAAATGAATGCTTATACCTGCCAAGTGTTCGCTAAACCCGATTTCGTCATCAAAAGTTCTATATTTATGCATAAAATTGTACTTTTGCTAAAATAATGACTTAGTATGGAAATTGTATACTTTTAGGCGTTTTCTTTAGATTTATAAAACTTTTAACTTAAATAATTAAGAATTAACTAAACTTGTAGAAGTTTTACAAAGCTTTTCGCATTCTGGAATGATTAATTCAGATGGAAAATTGATTTTCAGCACTTACAAAGACATTTCACTGACTGATCGATTTCACCCCGAAACTAAAATTTCTGATTTTTTATTTTAAATGATATTTATTGCAATAAAAGGATTTGCAGTAAAAGTTTCAACCTCGTTGAGTATGAAACCCGTGGTCGTACTTGTTTTAAAGCATTGAGTTTAACCATATCAATAACTATTCAAAAAATAGAAGTAAAAAACTATGAAAAGTGATCAATTTCACCCGAAATCACGGTACCTGCAGATGGTTCTTTAGTTCTTCTAGCTCTAGGTATCACTTTAGAGATTCCTTTAAAAAAATCCCTAAAAATTTCATCAGTGATTCCTTGAAGAGTTCTTCTAGAACTTTGGTTTTCAAAAATTTTAGCTGGATTGAGCAGGATATTGAGAAATTGCACAAGAAACTCTTTGAAGTATTTCTATTGAGGTATTTCCAGGAGTTCTTTCAGGGATTGCTTAAGAAATTTCACCAGGAGTTCCTTCATAAGCTTAATGGTGTCCGTTTGAAATCTCTTTATGGATTTCCACGTTAACAACTCCAGAAATTTCTCCACATTTTTTTTAAGAAATTTCTCTGGGAACTTTTCCTTGGAGTTTGTTTATGCGTAAATAGAAGTTCGCAATAGGAAAGTTGCACTGTAATAGTTGGTAGCAATCTCTGTAACGATTGTCGGCATAATCGATGCAGTTCTGATGCAGTGTAGCAGATACTATACATTTATGTTTGTAGATGTAGACAACCTTTGTATTTAGCCCAGTATTGTCCCAAAATACTGCAATATTTGTTCTTCCAAAAATGTTTGTGACTGAGATGCCTATAAAACTGCCATAGACCCATGATCCAGATAATAGTCCGAATAGTAGTCTATAGTAGTCATTAGTCGTCCATAATAGTCCTAGTTTAAGCGATACACAGGATGAAATATACACGCGCGCAGTTAGAACAAACCGAGTTTGTACAGTTCCGTAGTTAGAATAAACTATCGCTAGTTCAGTTAAGTAATCGTTTCGTGTTGTGAATAAAACTACCTCAAAATTCAGTCCATTTGAACTACAATGTCGTGTATGTAAATCATTTGTCTTGGTTACAGTGCTAGTTCTCGATTATTACCCATTCCTTCGGACCCGACAGTGATCATGCCATGAACGCTGGTATGTGCGCCAACATATTTTGGTCCTTCGAACCGGATTCGATAGATTCGGTATCGGTTAAGATCATTGTCGGTTAATGTGACCAAGTTTGTGCATTCGTTTTCGCGGTAAAACTTCGCGCCATGAACCAAGTATCAGTGTTGAACGTTGTTTGTGTTGTTCTGAACCCGTCAAGTTGTGCCTGTATGTGTTGCGGCGAAAAATCCAACAGTCAAGACCCAACACGAAGAAAGAAGACACCCGAAAGCGCGGGTAAATCCAACGCACAACTTCAGTAGTGAATACGTTCTCCAAAATGGTTGAAATAGTGAAGAAGTGATCTCCACCATTTGCAATTTTGTAACGAAGCACAGTGTGATTTTGAATGCGTGTGCTACATCTCGATGAAACGTCACTTATTGGAATCTTATCAAGTGCGTTTTTATGAAAACTACCCATTTCGTACCATGCCGAGTAAAATCTTTTACTCAAGACCACGAAACGGGCGAAAACGGCGAAAAGTGAACGCGGTATCGCGTGTGATGTGTCAGTGAAAAGACAAACCAAAACAAAAATCGTAATCGTTCGAAAACGTTGTTCGGTCGTCGCAGTTTCTCGTCGAAAAGAAAATTAAAACCGTTGTTCGAGTGTGCTTCGATTCCTTCATCGTCATGGCCAAAGCGCAGGGAGGATTTGTAATGGCTTCTCTTCGAAACCACGACGCCAGTGCTGTGGCATTTCTGGGAGGTATGGTGTCCCAAATCGACGTTCGGGGACAGCTTACCGAGGAGGAAAATGAATTTCTCCGCGTTGCACTTACGCTGCTTGTGCAATGGCGGAATCGAATTGTGAACGAGTGCAAATTGCTGAAGATGGATGTGGAGGGACAACTTATTGCTACATCGCAAATCGACCACACAATGCAGCTCGTCTTGTCTAGACTACGGGGAAAACCGTTCCCATCAGTTCACAGTGAGACTGTACCGGAATCGCCTACGGATTCAGACGAAGACGGAACAGAAATCGAGCGCACAGGAGACAATGAAGACAACATGAAGATATCCAACGAGGAGAAGAAACAGACAGCGAGTCAAACCAGTGGTTCCCCAGCTAGGCAGATCAAACAACCATTCTCCCTGAAGCTAGTCAGCTGCCATTACTGTCGTGGAAACCACTTTATGATCAATTGCGAATCATTCGGAAAGGCGCTGTCCAGTCAACGTTTGCAGTTTGTGAAGCGAAATGATTTGTGCCTGAATTGTTTCGATATGGCCCACCGGGTTGAAAAATGTCATCGCGATCCTCGGTGTGTCCATTGCCAGGAAAAGCACCATACGAAGCTCCATTCCGGGTTGGAGCGTCTCAAGGACCAACCAGTAGCCTGATTTCCTGACTTCCTTTTTCGACGTACTCGATGATGCAGTCGGGTTTCTCGTAATCCAGTTTGATTGCACAGAAGAGTGCAAAAGCCTATCGTCGTGCACAGAAGCGTGCAGTTTTGTTTAGTTATTGGACAACAGTGAATTCCTATGTTTTTGACAAAATAAACATTGCTTTTGTTTCGTGTACTGTTGTTATTTCGTCCCACTGAACGTTTGCGTTCCGCCCAATGGTTTACCGGATTCTTAACCTGTAAGGATCATCCAGCGTCGCAGTTGTTCGTCATCATGGAATCAGTCCTCCATCTGATCGTATTCAGAAACAGGATCTACATCCCACCGGCTCATTGTGGAGCCCGCGGAGGCCAGGCTGGCCTCCGCTTCAGGCAAGTCAATTTTTCGTACATTTTAACAAAGTAAAAAGCACCCTCTCATTTGTTCCAGTTGTTTTGGAGAGGATGCTGGGATTCAGACTCGTACGGTACAATCTTAATCAGCCAAAAGTAATCCACCTATCGATCGAGGGCAACTTACCTAGTTGCAATTCAGAGAATGTTGGACGCTAGCAATTCGAAGGTCCAGCCTAGAAGAAGTTTGCTGATGCTAGCAACCCAGTCCAGTTTGTAGAGAGACGGAAAAAATTAGTTCAGCCTACGATGAGCCCCCACGGTGCAATGCTTTCGTTAGCGCAGTCGCGCTTTGTAATCTTCCATGGTGTTGGCCACCCAGGGCCAGCAATTTCGAGCCAACGGTTAAAGGTCCGTTGGTGCCTCATGTGCATTGGCCTGCAGTCCAGTGATACGATCGCTGGAGCATGAGGATTTGTCGGCACGATACAGTCACGTTCACCATGCAGAGTGAACACGGCACATTGCACGCATGCAAATGTGTTTCTTCAGCTTGCTGTAGTAGCAAGCGCCCCATTTCTTGTGCGCTCGCAGGATTTGGGTTGAAAGGGTCTCTCGCCAAGAGAGACAGCTTTACAGCCGTGAAGTACCGTCGGCTCGATTAGTGCCTCAGACAAAGGTCACTAGTTGAAAATTCAAAGGAGCGCAAACAGTAGTATCGTGCCACCGTCAATTAGTATCGAAGATCAACAGCGAAGCATACGTCAACCAGATTTGAAGAAGTTCCTAGATCCGGAATCCAGAAGCATTGGATTCCGTTCCGCACTACTACAGCTAGTCAGTGCACCTGCAGTTCCAGCATAGTTCAACCAGAAGATTTCCATTTAGATGACATGCGAGACATCGTCACCTCAGTTCACACCCGATTGTGGATGAGGAACCACCAAAGCACTTCAGTTTCATCTGCACCGTTCCTACGATGCATCAGTCATCGGTCGTGACGCAAGCAGCAAACGGAACCATGTCCACTTCAACCAATTCAGCGGCGCTACAGGGCGTCCATCGGAGGCCTGAGGGCCTCCAGCCAGGCAAGTCGTTTTTAGTTTGTTAAATACAGTTGAAAAAGCCGTCTCTCATTTTATTCATAGAAATCGTCGTCCGGGATCAACACGGCGAATCCCACCACCGAGTAATCTTGAGCTCCGAATCACCGAGAGGGCGACGCTAGCGAGGCACACGTTATTCGAGCCATCCCGGCAACCCAGCCAGAGAAGCTACATCCACCAAGCACCCCGAAGTTTAGCTCAAATTAATCGTAGTCGAGCAGCAGTGCCCAACCATCGCCCACGAGTTTCAAATTTGGATTATCCAGTCAGCATACCACTAGAGGAACCCTACCAGTTTCGCAAGATTCAGTACATCAGTCGTCGCTAGGATCATAGAACACCACCGAGCGGTACTCGTTAGTTGATTTTGCACCGTAGTCAGAGGGTTAAATCGCCATTCGAAGAAACCAAAGAAGCATCAACCGATGCCCAGGACCTTCCGTAATCCTCAGTAGATGAGCAACAGAAGCAGCAGTCATCGTTGAGAAGCTAAGTTGGGAACAGAGGTTCTCATTGATCATCAACCAGTCCGACATTGGGAATCGATCAGCTTGATTCCAGTTACGAGTATGGCGGTTCCAGCACACATGCGACGTCACGTCCTCCCGGAGCATCCGCTCCGGGGCACAGATAAGTATCGATGTTCCGATTCACAATTCATAGTAGTCAACACAATCTAATGCCATACGATACTTCCAGCCATCGATGATTTGTGGACGTTGGCGATACTGGAACCATCAGCCATCCAGCCGATGATGTATACGTTTGAACTTCAGACCGCAGCAATTCCAGACCGATCCAGCAGAAATGATCCTGTTGGAAACTGACACCATTCAGCAAGAATCATCCCGAGCAGCATCCCATGAAGACAGCAATCAACCTGAAGCAGACAAGAGGCCATAGTCAGTGATACACGTTGCAACGAGAGGCATTAGGACACAACGTCAACCGAAACTCAGAACCGTCAGCAGAATGCTGTATCCATTGTCGTAGTGGCATAAGCACCCAGCAACCATCTGTCTAGTGATGACATCATCGAAGTTCAGTTAGTCAAACTAGTCTAGACAGTGAACATTTTTGAAAGCCTTCAGTCAGTAGACTTCCGTCTTTCAAGGGCGGCGGTATGTTTATGCGTAAATAGAAGTTCGCAATAGGAAAGTTGCACTGCAATAGTTGGTAGCGATCTCTGTAACGATTGTCGGCATAATCGATGCAGTTCTGATGCAGTGTAGCAGATACTATACATTTATGTTTGTAGATGTAGACAACCTTTGTATTTAGCCCAGTATTGTCCCAAAATACTGCAATATTTGTTCTTCCAAAAATGTTTGTGACTGAGATGCCTATAAAACTGCCATAGAACCATGATCCAGATAATAGTCCGAATAGTAGTCTATAGTAGTCATTAGTCGTCCATAATAGTCCTAGTTTAAGCGATACACAGGATGAAATATACACGCGCGCAGTTAGAACAATCCGAGTTTGTACCGTTCCGTAGTTAGAATAAACTATCGCTAGTTCAGTTAAGTAATCGTTTCGTGTTGTGAATATAACTACCTCAAACTACAGTCCATTTGAACTACAATGTCGTGTGTGTAAATCATTTGTCTTGGTTACAGTGCTAGTTCTCGATTATTACCCATTCCTTCGGACCCGACAGTGATCATGCCATGAACGCTGGTATGTGCGCTAACAGAGTTATTTCCAGAATTCCCCCATAAGTTTCTCATGAAATTCTTGTAGGAATTCCTTCAGGTATTCCCCAAGGATTACTCTAGGAATTCATCCAGAGATTGCTTCAGAAATTGTTTCAATGAGTTTAGTCGAGGAATCCTTTCAGAAAATTTTCAAGAATACCTTCTAGAAATCTTCACATGTATCTTTCAGGGGTCCTGTCAGAAAATCCTTAAGGATTTCTTTAGACATTCAAAAATTTCTCCACTATTTTTTGTGCAAATTCTGGAAGAACTGCTGAAATTTTTTTTTAAGAACTGTCCTGTTTAATTCCTGTAAGAATACCCAGATGAAACTTTTTGGGAAACGCTTGGTAGAAATCCAAGGGAACTTATCATGAAACTTTAGAAAAAATCCTGGGGATATCCCTTAATAGAGTACCTAGAGGATTTTCCTAAAAAAAGATCCCTGAAGGAATACAATAAAATCTTGAAAAAATTCCAATGGAATTGCTGTAGAAATTCCTAGGAAATATTTCTGGAGAAATATACGGAGGAAAACTACTGGAATTCCTAAAAGAATCTCTGTATGAGTTTCTGTAGGAATCTCTGAAGGAAATCACGGAGAGTGATAAAGCAAGAATTCCTGGGGACATTCCGGTGGAAATTTCCAATGGAATTCCTGAAGAAATTTTCGAGGAAATCTCTGGTGGAGCTCGTGAAGAAGTGTCTGTACAAATTTCTCTAATTCCTGAAGGAACCACCGGAATATTTTCTGAAAAATGATGCGTATGGCAATTCATTAAGACAGAACCGTCACATGCCTAGTTTTGATGCTGTGGTCAAAACGTTCTCGAAACAGGTTCCTCCAGGGCACATTCCGGCGGCCACAGGTATTCCAGGGCGAGCATTGGTACTTTTTACGTTTACGAGGATGATGAACATGGAAAATTATGAAGATAGAATTGTCGCATGTCTAGTTTTGGCGCCATGGCCAAAACGTCCTCGAAGGCCCTCCAGGGCACATTCCGGTGGCCATGGGTTGGCCAGGGTGGCCATTGGTCCATTTTACGGTTAGCAAGATGATGGATGAGATAAAAAAAACATGAAGATAGAGCCGTCATATGCATAGTTTTGGCGCCATGGCCAAAACGTCCTCGAAGCAGGTTCCTCCAGGGCACATTCCGGTAGTCACGTATTTTTCGAGTAATTTCCGTACATTTTCCGATGATTTTCTCGCATTTTTATGAGACGCATGTAGTCAGTATATGTACGCGAGCGCGTCTGATAGTGGGTTAAACGTCTACTCCGCCGCCACGATGCGTTAGTATTAAGAAAAGCACAATTTGTACTAACTATAATGACTAACATAGTGCCGCCAAAATATGACCAGAATATTTTTCCCATGATAAAAACTCCTTCAATATGTCTCTTGCCGCCAAATGACTATAACACTGAATACGCCAAATAATCGCTGCCCCCCATTATCAGGATCCTGGCTCCGCTAGTGGTGAGCTGTGTAGCGGACGAATGCTTGGAGATCGTGCGGGAGAAGGCTACCACGAAGCTGATATGGGAAAGCCTTCAAGCAACATTTACCAAATGACTGAATTTGATGGATTGGTGAGGAAGTTGAAATCCGCAGGAAGTTGAAATCGCTGGCTGACGGTGATTTGATATAACAGTTATTCTTGACTCCGCCTGATTCCTCTGACCCACTCGTGACTGCGCTGGAAAATGTTGGAGAAGCGAATCTTACGATGGAACTGGTAAAGCAAAGACTACTTGCGGAGGAGTCCAAAAGGAATGATCGCCAGGAAGACTACGCGGACCACAACTCGGTAGCATTTTCAGGCAACCACAAGTCTCAGAGTGTCCCCGACACGAATGCCTACTATGGTAAAGTGTCGTAAATAAATAATAATAATAATAATAATAACAAGTCTCAGAGGATTACCGGAAGATGTCACAAGTGCAGTGAACGTGGTCACAAGATTGGAGCACTGAAAATGGATCCGGAAATGGTAGACAGAAGCACGTAAGTTTCATGACCGTAACAGAAAGAAAGATGCAGGAAAACCAGGAAAAATTACGTTTACGTTACGAGAAGCTGGGAAGTCCAGTCGAGTTAAAAGTAGTCAAGAAGGATGAGTCCATGAAAGCGAAAACCATCTGAGAAATAAATGCAACTAGCAACAAGGGCGTTAAGTTCAATATGAAGAATGTGTTGCTTATACCAGACCTCCGTGAAAATTTGGTGTCGGTGAGACAATTAACCAGGAAATTCTCAGGAACTCCGTATACGGTGGCGCTGCAGAAAAATGGATCGATCCTTGCTACAGGCAGACTTCAAGGTGGCCTGATCGTACTGGACCATGAGCTGGAGAACGAAGCCGAGCAAGAGGGGACAATTTTCGAAACAGAGGCTCTGATGATTTTAGAAGAAAGGTAAAACAAAGAAAATCGAAGTTCAAACAACGATTCTCGCAAGAATAGCAAGAAAGTACGAGGATAGCACGGAAATCAGCATATCCCGAATCAAAACATGCCGCCACCGGAATAGACGGTACTTCTGGTAAAGCGGTGGTCAGTGCTGCGAAAATAGTAGAGCGAAGATGTGGATTAGCGTGTATACCGGATGATTGGATGAGGTGTAACCTATGCAACCATTGGATGCTCGACAGAGCTCGTGGCAATGAAATTCTGCTGAGATGTTCGGAATGTGGAGCAATCTGGCAACCCTCGCTTGGCCGATTGAGAGGGGGTGCTAACAAAGCAACAGCAGACATCTCGGTAGCTGAGGTAACATGGTCATAGCAACCTGTGGTTGTGACGAAGACCAGTTTATTTATTCCTTCCTTGTAACTCAAACTGTCAAGACATTTGCAATTAACCTTCTGTTCCTGTTTTTAACTCGGTCTTTGATTCGTAACGTTCCCGTCCCGAAGTTTCAAATCCCAATAAGTTTCTTCGACAAAGTTGTTTGGCAAGTCAAGGACTTGCAGTTGATTTACCATTAGTTGTGAGATTTCGCCACTAGGAGACGCTTGTTTTTATTTCGCAAAAAATTGCAAGTGTTGATCATATAAATCCAACCCTAACCACTACAAATAGATTTTCTCAAAAACTATTCAACAAACATGGACATATTTTATTTGAATCAAATGGTAATCAAAGATCAATATTTTGGTTATCAATGTTCAATATTTCATTTGATTCACGTAGTCCTTAGATATAAGATTTCATAGAATGGCAGTCAAAAAAGATATATTCCGCTTGAAAAGCTTCATCTTCGTGTAGAGGTAACCAATTATGTCCAAATTTGTTGCAATAACAGCTAACAAGTTGCGGAACTTTCTGCCAAAATTTGAGAATATTTCATCAAATTTATAAAAGTTGTTGAATGTTTTCATAAAATATGCAACTTATGCCGTGGTGTGGCAGCAACTCAAACCAAACGGCTATCAAATCTTGATCTACAAAACTTCACCGAAGCAACCATCTTTTTTTGTCTTTATTATAGAGGCTGGCTGATTCACCTGCAACCATCTTTTTAATTAATCAGGATCCTGAGACAAACGAAACTAAAAATGTGTATGCCCTCTAGCACATCTTAGTAGTAGGATTTGAAATCATACCCCATCAATTGGCCAGCCGAACAATTTTGTCAAGGCCACCAACTGTCTAAATCAATGTTTCCCAAACTTTTAGGAGGTATCGCCCCCTTAGAGCTTCAAAAAAATATTTTCGCCCCCCTAGGTGAGATTTTATTTTTTTCTATAGTAGAAGGCTGAAACTGCGCTTAGCTAAAACTTTTGGAAGCGCTACTGTGGTAAATCTAGCAGTGCCATTCAGTGTATCTAAATCTGTGTCACTCTAATTTTTAATAAATTGTTTTGTAAATGCGTTGATTTTCCGCATCTGAAAAAAAAATTCGCGTGATCGTGTTTATGCCTACTTCTCAAACCGTTGTTAATTGAGCATTTATTAATAGAAATAGAACGAACTGTGGCACATATGAACACTCGATATCCCAGTGTTTTATCAGTGTTCTTAAAGAACCTTTTCAACAATTGAGTGTCAATGTTTGGTCACAAGTAGTTAAATGAGACTGGTGGAGAATTTGAAAACAATTACAAACACATGTTGTGTGAAAAAAGTACAACTCAGAAAAATATCTCTGTTTTCGAGAGCTGAAAATCTCGATAATAAAGAAAAATAATAATAATAAACATCGGTGTATTTTCAAATGTAGTTACGTTTCTACAAATCCACATCCAGATTCAATCCCTAATGGGCGTACCGCGAAGGTAAGGAAGAGAGTGGGTTTTTAGTGGGTCGATCCTCACATCACCCGAGGAACCTCTTGGGTATCTGTTGCAGATTTTCTCATTCTATAAAAAAACATATAAATAAAACATCCAGATTCAAATCAATAAGCTTCGTATAAATTTGAATGCTTTCTGTGTTTTAAATAAATTATCAATTAGTAAATATGCAGCATTCATGAGCATATGCAGCATATTTGAATGGAACTTTACGCAGAATTTTTGACATGTTTTCAAATTAACTTCAGTAAAGTTTGGGATTCCTCCGAGAAGCTTCTCTGAAATATTTTCAAAAACAGTTGTTTGTAAATACTGTGATACGAATTTCATCAGAAAAGTGTACTGAAGTTCGTCTGATATTCATTTTTTGCTTGGAAAGTCCATGAATAAGTCCGCCTACGAGTTGAAAAGCAATTTTTCTCATCAATTCGTGAAAAAAAACTATGTTCTTTTTATAATTTTGACAAAAACTAACACGATTCACGAATGTTCATTATAGGGGTTTCCAAATATATATTTTTTTTAGATTTCAAGAATCACACAAACCCTTCAGAAATACGTGTAGCAGTCTTGTCTGGCAATTGTGTGAAAAAGTCCACATAAATACCAATAATTCTGGTAAATTAAGTCGATGCTTATGTTTAATATTCACAGCATTTTTAAATATCCTAGACAAAACTTGAACTGTAAACTTGAATGTCAGGGAGTTTTTATGATTCAGTTCACATTCTCGACTTGTAATTCAATACTTTTGATAATTTCCAATCATTGAAAAAATCGCCCCCTTTTTAGTATTTCCGCCCCCCAATTTTGATTTCTCACATTTTCGTCCCCCTAGACCTGATTTTCGCCCCCAAGGGGGCGATTTCGCCCACTTTGGGAATCACTGGTCTAAATTATCAAGATCTTGAAATATATGGGATGGAAATCGCGTCAATGTTAAGTCTGTCTTTGATATGACAAACCGACGTAGCACAATCGAATTTGAAATCCATATATCTCAGGACCCTGATTACTTAGAGTGTTGATGTCTTTGACAAAGTAGATGGCAAGGACTACAATTTAAGAGCCGTTTGGTTCAAGTTTCTACCACTAGGCAGTTTGCTGGAAAAAATCTCGAGATTTTCTAATCATTTGCAAACTATTGTAAATTTTTAATAAGCGGCGCTCAGTGATGGGATCTCAATCTGATAGTGAATCAAACAACTTTGCCACACGGTCAGAAAATTCACACAAAATTGAGCTAAACTGGAACAGCTCAAAAAATGAGTAAATTGCATTTCCAGCGATAGCGCTGGCCCAAGTGCGAAAATCTCATCAGTTTAAGCCGTACAATATTCTTGATGATGGGAAGAATATTATACGGCTTAAACCAGTTGGATTTTTGCACTTGGGCCAGCGCTATCGCTGGAAATGCAATTTACTCATTTTTTTAGCTGTTCCCGTTTAGCCCAGTTTTGTGTGAATCTTACTCATTTTATCTAAGTAATTAAGGCCAGGAAACAAAATTAGGATGCATGTTATGCCAGTGTTACATCTATTTGTCTCTGAGATGCCCCTTTGTGGTATACAGATCCTCTGGTATGCCTTTGGTTCATTAAGTGCTTGCAATTCGCATAAAGCTTAAAGCGTTTGGTTCTCCATCGATGATATTGTAAAGATTATTGAAGATTTTTTTTTCATTTCGACGGCGTGGTGAGTTTGTGCTGGTGGCGCGCTGGAAAATCAATATTCTGGCAGTGCGAAGTAATAAATCTTAACGGTACACATCTCTAGTCTTTGGGACAAAATGAGATGAACATATGTAGTAGTATGGGACCGATCACCGCTTCTTGTAGAAAAATCATTCATGAAACTTTCCTTCGAAGACCGCAAAACAATTGGATGCTTGTGAAAAAAGTTATTGATTTATTACCGATTAGTGATCCAACGAACGACTTTTTGTTTTGTTTTATTAGCAGCACTGTAGCTGCTGCCTTGGCTCCTGCTGTTTCTGGGGGTGGTGATGCCTCCCGCCACCCCATGCAGCAACGGCAGCAGCAGTGCTGCTGATAAAGCAAAACGAAAAGCCGTTCGTTGGATCACAAATCGGTAATAAATCAATAACTTTTTTCCACAAGCATCCAATCGTTTTGCGGTCTTCGAAGGAAAGTTTCATAAATGATTTTTCTACAAGAAGCGTTGATCGATATGAATTAAGGAGACAAAGGGCGACCTCTGGGATTTTTTGTTTGAAAGTGTAACTTTTCCCATAGTAAATCCTATGCAAACTTTGAACCGCTTGCGCTAAATTATAGTTTCACCGATTGTGCTGAAATTTTATACAGTTTATATGGGACCTAAATGGGGTCTAAAAAGTCGAGTTGGAGCGAGGATTTATTCTTTCCATACAAGCGCATCCCATACTAATGTGTAGTACTAGGCCGAAGATGGGTGCCATTAACCTATACATACATGAAGGATACTAATGTTGATAGTAATAACTTGGCATTTCGAGCCATTTATCACAAACCAGATTTTCAATGGAATAAAGTTCCTCTTGTGGCAGTGAAGATAATGCAGTTATACACTCCCGATCAAAAGTTTGGGGTCACCCCCTCAAAAACATGTCATTTTTTAGGCCCATATCACCGCCAATTTGCGTCCGATTTCAAAACCCTAGATCTCATTCAAAAGATAATAAGTCAAAGAAACTTTGAACATGATTTAAAAGAAACTTTTACAAAAAATGTTGTATGTAAACTTAACCCAAAGTTGTCAAATTAAAAAAAAAAATGAATATAAATTTACGACAGTGACGCTGGAAATTGGGTCGACCAAATTTTAAGATGAGAGCGGCAATATAACCTATTTTATATTAGCTTTCAACTGCTTTTTATCTAACTTGGCTAAAAAATCTAGGAAAAAAGTTATTAAGTAAATTAACTCTTCATGTCATCGACCAAAACTTTGGGGTCACCCCTCAATACAGGGTGCGGCAGGAAAAAATGCGAAAAGTTCAAGGCACTATTACACGCTAAATGTGAGATATGTATGACTATTTTTTCATGACAGTGTATCAGTCAATGTCTATATCCCTTTCGTGACGGACCATAAAAGAATGATTATCTTAAATTTTCTCTTATAAACTTAACGTCCTCTAGAATAAAACTTTCTTTACTTCGGCTACTTTATCCACCTATGCACTTTTTGGGGTCAAATTAGGACCAGCACAATTGTGCTGGTCCGTCCTCAAGCCGGTCGATGTTCTCTAATTACTGAAAATTGTCTACTTTTAGGCGTTTTATGGCACAGAAGATTTATTGTAATTATTAAATCACTGCAAAGTGTTAGTTTGTAGAAATTTAGACGTACAATTTCAAATATCGGAACACGAGATCAGCTTGACATGGTATTCAAATCATAGAAGTGAATAAGAAGAAGATAATAAGAACAGCGAATCCCTGTTCCAGTCTAATTCATGATTCCGATAATATGGAGTAATATTATTTACCCAAGTATTCAAAGTTCTTTAAAAAACTCGTACAAGCTGATATAGTGTTCCTTGAAATGAAATTATACGTCTAAGTTTTTACAAACTATCACTTTGTAGTGATTTAGTTATTCAAATCAATCTTCTATACCATAAAACGCCTAAGAATAGGCAATTTCCGATGGAACTTGGACCGCCTTGGGGACGGAACAGCACAATTTTGACCACCCAGAAATCTTGTGTATTTCAACAAAGCACCACTTTTTCTTCGCCGTTTTGCAGAATCACTCTTTTTCTATCGATTTTTATCTCTGCATACCTGGAATAAACAAATATTTATAAAAATACGACAGATAAAACTTTTTCAACTTCTAGGGTGGTTGTATACTTTTTGTTTAACTTATTGTGGCGTTTTTCATAAACAATTCCAACCAAAGCTGAGGCTCAGAAATACAAGTTAGAGCAATAACTCGATCATAAAAAAATATTTACATCACATATTTTGAGGAAAAAACAAATGAAAAAAATGTGTAAAACCTCTGCCGAAAAACAGCACGATTGTGCTGCTTCGTCCCAAAAGGGATATTCTAGCACTGAAAAATAAAAATGAACATATTTGATGTTTAACATGTGATAATGTAGGCCTAATAAGCGGATATCAATAAACTGCGCGCCCAATGGTCATTAAACAAAATGACTATAACAGTAACAAAATCAGCTCAAATTCGATGAACAACCAGACCACACTGATCCAGAGCCATGTAGTTTCACATACCAGATGAAATAAGTACATATATTTGATGATATTGTAGAGAAAATCAAAAATTTAGTTTTATCAGATGCGAAATTTAGCGACCTGTGCGATTTACTGCGGTTTGAAAATTCTGGTTGTCTTCATCTTCAGGCGCCGCCCTGTAAAGGTTAGTGACCAAAATGGGAAATTTTTTAATTAACTTTTCAGAAAACTAGCCTAGTGACCAAAAAAAAAAACTAGTGAGGTTAGTGACCAAAATGGGAAATTTTTTAATTAACTTTTCAGAAAACTAGCCTATTATAGATCATGGAACGTTGAAACATAGATTGGTTAATGTCAAATGGACGAAAATGAGGTTTGAAGTTGAAAAACACTTTCGCATTTTTTCCTGCCGCATACTGTATGATGTATCAGCCAAAAGTTTGGGGTCACTATTGTAAAACATGGAAAAGTGATTTGGTGATATCATCGAATTAAAATTGGATGAAAGTCGACAAAGATATCTACAAATCAATTTTCCATATTTTACGATAGTGACCCCAAACTTTTGGCCGATACACCTTTTTGAGGGATGACCCCAAACTTTTGGTCGATGACATCAAGGGTTAATTTACTTAATAACTTTTTTTTCTAGATTTTTTAGCTAAGTTCTGTAAAAAGCAATGAAAGCTAATAGAAAATAGGTTATATTACCGCTCTCATCTTAAAATTTGGTCTACCCAATTTCCAGCGACACAGCCATAAGTTTATATTCATTTTTTAGAAAATTTGGCAACTTTGTGTTCAGATTGCATATAATTTTTTTTTTTGAAAAAGTTTCTTTTAAATCATGTTCAAAGTTTCTTTGACTTATTATCTTTTGAATGAAACCTAGGGTTTTGAAATCGGACGCAAATTGGCGGAGATATGGGCTTAAAAAAATTACATGTTTTTGAGGGGGTGACCTTTTGATCGGACCTAAACTTTTGATCGGGAGTGTATGTTTACAAATTCGGGCAAATTTGGCTGATAATGCTGATTCTAACATGGTGTGCATTTTCGTGACGTTACAACACGAGCAGAATCCTGTTTGAAACTGAACCGGGGTTGTAACGTCACGAAATTTGTAAGTCGATTATCAAAAATCGAATCCGAAATTTATATGTATTGCAGTGCAGAACAAATTAATAAATCTCAATGGTGTGAGAAACTTTCAGAAATAATTTAAAAATCTGATCACATTTTTAAAATTGTTGGTAACGCGCTAGAGGGCGTCGAATTCTGTCGCGTTGTAACGTATTGCTACTAATACGCATTTTGAACAAGTTTTTCAAATGAAAACAAAATGTTGAACAGGTCAAATATATCAGAAATTTTACAAAGAATGCGAATATGCTGAAATACGTTGAGGTTTACAATCGTTTTTATGAGATATAGTGGAAAATTTGTCTATGAATCACCGTTGCACACTGGGGCAGGATTGAAAATACACGGAAAAAACCTCTAGTTCGTCGAGATGTCGAGATCCTCATTTGGTGTCTTCAGAGAAAATATTTCTATGGACATGGTCGATATTCTGAACGGTAGGTAATTTTTCTTACGTTATTCGCATAAAAGTCCTATAAGTCATTTTGGCCAAATTACATTTTAGCGATATGGTGTTTTCGGCAAAGTTGTTCGGCTATTTATGCTGAAAAAGTTTTCTGAAGACATCAAATTTCCAAAGCCTACTATTCTTGAGATAATGACCGATTTATAAAATACCTACCTAAAATCGATTGTTTTTTTCATTGAAATACGTTTTTAAACAAATTTAATGTCCGTTTTCGAGTTAAAATAATGAAAAATACTAAAATAAAACAAATACCGAGGAAATTAGTTGGAAAAAAAAATATATGCATTGATTTTATACAGAAAGTTCCCGAAAATCACGCAAATTTTATATAGGACGTTCTTGCAGTCGGGCAAGTTTTTTCATCGGCAATCACCTAAAAAATACATTAACTGTCATGTAAAAAAATTTCACAGACATGATATTTAATGTTTTTTTCTAAATTGGGTTTAAGGTTTATTGTTTTGGGTAAATTAGTACAAAATTTATGCTCATAAAATACTACGTTTTAAGATGCCAAGTGAACCATGAAAAGTATTTATGCAATTCAGTCACAGGTTTAGTTGTTTCTTATCTCCAAACAAATTGTAAAACACAAAAATGTCCCAAACGTCTATGGAAGTATGCTTTGGTTGTATCATTCGTCAATGCGTTGGTTATACAGTCACACATCATGAATATTTTTTGATTGTATGATTATTATCTTATTTAATACAGATATTAAAAAAATGTGGAGAGTTATAAGCATAAATAAATGTATTGAATGATCTAAAAACTCAAAAGCATGTGAGTAAAAAAATGTGGAAAAGCTTTTCAATTATTTTAACCTAGTCGTACGTACTAAATATTTAAATATTTTGCGTACTAAGCAAAATTAATAACAATTCATCAGAAATATACTTTTCTTTGTTATTTGATTCCTCTATTATTTAGCTGTCTTTCAAATTAGTGGCCATCACAGGAAGCAAACATATGTCTAGATCTCTACAAAATCTGGATGTGTTGTAAAACAGTCGTTGAATAATCACGTAAATACATTACGCGTGAATAAACCATAAACGAATGATAAAAACAAGACATGCTTTTATTGGCGGCATTTGGGACATTTTTGTGTTTTACAATTCGTTTGAAGATTAGAAACAATCTATGACTAGATTGTATCTATACTATTTATGGTTCACTTAGCATCTTAAAACGTAGTATTTTATGAACATAAATTTTGTACTAATTTACCCAAAACAGTAAACTTTGAACACAATTTAGAAAAAACATTAAATATCATGTCTGTGATTTTTGACGTTGAATAACGTCCTTCGGCAACATATAGGGGTGTAACTTCAGAAAAACCAAAAATCGACCGCGTCACGAAAAGTGGTCAGCTTTTGAACGCTAATAACTCAGTCATTTATGAACGAATTTTAAAAATTTTAGCACCGATCAGACGCAAATATTTCCAGCAATTATGTCAATTAATAACAACTATTGATTTTCAACAGCGAACTATTGAAAATTTAGGAAAAGTGAACCCATGTTTTATTCAGCCAATCACGTTCGAGCGCAGTTTTGGACTTTTCCGTCGAGCGCCTGGCAGTATAAAAGCTATTTCTTCTTCCCCTCTTCCTTCATTCTTTATCAACACCTCGAGGGGAACGCATCGGCAGAGAGCTGTCTGCAGTTTGCTCCGTTTGCGTTTTCCTTTAGCGTTCTTTGGCAAGCCGAGCGCGGTGGTCGGTGCCTCTTCGCGTGCGGCAGCTCGTTCGTCAGAGACGGAGGAGCACGGCTCACCCTAAAACGAAAGTACACAGCGAATGAGTAACTTGCGAAAAGACAAAGGATTTTTCACTCATATTCGCGTACGACTGGATCAGCACAAAAAATGTGCTGATCCGGTGTTACACAAATTTGCGTGAATTTTCACACAAGTTTGCATGAAATCTTTTGTCTTTTCGATCGCTGCGTGAAAGTTACTCCTTGCTCTGTGTACATCGATCTTTCCGTGCTCGGTTTGCATTTTCGCTCAGCATTCTCTTCTCACAGCACATTCTCACGCTGTCGACCGCGGTAAACGGACGGACGCGGGACGGAACGCACCGACGACAACCGAGCAGCAGCGGCGGTGGTGGAATAATTTATCATTTCCCCATCCCCAGTTCGGAAGCGGATGGGCGCCGACGACACGGCAGCAACGCGGTTTGGTTTTGTGAAATCAAAATTCTCAGATCAAAATTAAACAGCCATTATTAGGGCTACAATTTTAAATTCCACGTAAGAGTTGATTCGAATTCCTGCAAACATTTTGAAACCTACTTCGAGAGCACCGCCAGCAACCTAGAAGCAGCCGCGGCGGTGGCTCATTCGCATTTTCCCAGTGCGGTAGCGGATGGGCATGACAACAACTGGGAATATTTTAACCGCTTGATAATCTATTCTATATTCAAGATACGATAACAAAAGCCTAAACTTATGCGCGCATCATAAATCTGTTTGAAATTTCTACAACTTTGAAAAATGGCAGGTTTGCTGGAAATGAAAACTGTTAACCAGCGCTGCCAAATTTCAATAAGAATTTTAGAACTTCAAATATCTGTAATCTTTAGAAATTTTGGACGAAAATACATGACTTTTGTACTATATACTGTCATTCCTTACAAAACATTATAATATTGGTTAATGCTAAGCCTACCTACTGATTTGGCAATGGCTAATAATAATCATTTTAGTATATTTTAATACTCCGCTATAATAAATTAATGCAGATAAATTTGTATGGCATTGCTGAATTTTACTCCCCTCACATCTAACCAATCACGTTCGAGAGGGGAAGCCAGGCGATTGTGCCGTATAAAAGCAAACTGCTTCTTCTCATCTTCTTTATTCTTTCGTGACCCCTCGAGGGGATCGCATCGAAGGAGAGCTAGCCAGTTTCTCCGTTTGCGTTTTCCATCAGTATGCTTTGGCAAGCCGAGCGCGGTGGTTGTCGGCTGTCACGCTCTCCTACGCATCGTTGTACACGGCGCCAGTGGAGCAATCAGCCAGTTCAAACTGGTGCGCGGCAACAACGAGGACTTTCTTTTGCCCCGACTTTGCGCAGCATCGCCATCGCAAAACCCCCATCGGAATCAACGCCACCGATGCCGTTATGGATTTGGTTGGCATAGCTACCGATTTTCACCTCATACAACAATTGAACGATTATTGTACAACAAATAAAATTAAACAGCCCTTCTAAGGGCTTCAAAAATGTTCCTCACAAGGGTGAATCGAATAATTTTCTTAGACGACGCGTCGGGTCACAAATATGTCAAAACCGACTAAGTCTTAAAACCGTAGCATAAACTTTGCAAGCGGAATAGTGGAAATATATTAGATTGTTGTAGCATCCTTTATATTTCCCAGCCAAATTTTAATGTGTGTTGTGTACGCAAAAGTTAAACATTTCTATGCCCATTTTTGCCACACAATCTAGAAGAAAACTGTATGATATCTAGAAATTCTTAGTTATATAATTACATATTGGTAATTCCAGTCCACCAATTAGCAAAAGCTTAATGATTTGCATTTTTGAATGATCTGTTGGATTGCATCTGTTTAAACTCTTATAAAATGAACGGTTACCAAGACAATTCTGTTATAGGTAAAGATTTTTAAATGGTTTTGAAAAATTCGTTTATGGAAACATTTTAAAACCAACTACTACGCTGAACAAGTCTTGTCGCGTCCATTCTAAATTTCTATATATAAACCTGCAAAAGCAGAGAAATTGTGCGAGAGGATTTGAAATCTGCATCAATTTTCTTCGCAAAATAATTACCTGTTAGCATCCAAAGAAATTCAAAGGTCTAGCAAACTACAGTTGGCCCGCTGAAATTATTTTGCAAATTGACTCACTGTATTTCGAGAGCAACAACATAGTTTAATGAAAGAGAAACTAGTTACGACTACCAGTACCTGGGCTGCTCATAAATGGTGAACCAAGAAAACCTAGTGCTGGGCTAGTACACAGGTTTAAAGAGTTCTGACGTTCGATTTGAATAGGTCGTATCTGTATAGAAATCCCAGCAAATTTACGACCTATTCAAATTGAACGGCAAAGTTCATAAGGAATGAATCGGATCGAAAATAATGATAAATTAAACTCCCCTATCAATTGCCGTCTACAATCAAACTAAACCAAACTAAAATTTCACATCACAGGCTTTATCAATGTTAAAACAGCATTCAATAATCGAAAGTAATGCATAAACGGACGTTATTCAACGTCAGACTTGCGGTCGTGTCTAGTATATAACCCCTCCAACTTTTTTAACATGAAAAATACATTAGTTTTTAGGTGATTGCCAATGAAAACACTTGCCCGACTGCAAGAACGTCCTATATAAATTTTGCGTAATTTTCGGGAATTTTCTATATAAAATCAATGCATATTTTATTTTTTCCAACTAATTTCCTCGATATATGTTTTATTTTAGTATTTTTCATTATTATAACTCGAAAACGGACATTAAATTTGTTTAAAAACATATTTTAATGAAAAAAAAATCGATTTTAG
The DNA here is from genome assembly GCF_035046485.1 of Aedes albopictus. Lineage (NCBI taxonomy): Eukaryota > Metazoa > Arthropoda > Insecta > Diptera > Culicidae > Aedes > Aedes albopictus. Next base: position 322,179,050 of record NC_085137.1, read on the forward strand.
GTAGATATTTTATAAATCGGTTAATATCTCAAGAATAGTAGGCTTTGGAAATTTGACGTCTTCTGCAAACTTTGTCAGCATAAATAGCCGAACAACTTTGCCGAAGACACCACATCGCTAAAATGTAATTTGGCCAAAATGACTTATAGGACTTTTATGTGAATAACGTAAGAAAAAATACCTACCGCTCAGAATATTGACCATGTCCATAGAAATATTTTCTCTGAAGACACCAAATGAGTATCTCGACATCTCGACGAGCTAGAGGTTTATTCCATGTATTTTCAGTTCTGCCCCAGTGTGCGTTGTAACGTCACAGTGGAATGTGTCATACGTTAATAATAATTAGTCCTACGTCAAGATTGCGGCAAGTCCATAGACATTGCCCATCTCTAGTTTTTTTTTAGTCAAACTTGTGTTATCAAAGTGGCTTTAACGGAGGTAAGGGAAACTTCAGTATAGGTAACCTTAAGACATAAATTCTTAGTGCACACCCTTAAGATATAAAATAAAACAAATCTAAATCCAAATAGGTACTCACTCAAAAATATTATAAAGTTGCACGGATATGAAGAACATGTCGTTCGCACACGACAGTAGTATAATTCTAGATAGCTTCGTATCTAGGTACGTGACCAGCTCACTTAGTTGCAGGAAATCTAGCCTCAAAGCTCGCCACACTTCTTCCGGTTGTTGGTTTCCGTTGAAACTCCGTATCCTATCGTTATACTGTTGAAAGCGTCGCTGCAGAGCCAACGACACGCAAATGATGAACACATCTATGTAGTGCCACGTGAATTTTGCGACTCGCATCATAATCTCTATAGAAGCTCCCAGCACCGGATGGTACGGTATGAAACGCAAAATGTAGGCATGCTCTCGGCGGAAGAAATTACGCCAAAAATCGGTAGCATGAGTGCAGTACTTCATATGAACGACGTTCAGCTGGTAAGCGGAAATAAAATTGATGGTGTCCTCGACGAAGGCAAAGAATATCATCGTGAATGCCACACGCTTTACTAGAGACTCCAGCCGAAGGCACTGGCCCGTTTCGTAAGGATAAAATAGAAAAATATGTTCGTCATCTGTCCATCGTTGCATGATTGACGGCCAATTCCGAGCCAGGATAATAAACTCCACCATGGCGGTGATAATTACGGCGTAGTAGATGCAGGTCGCTGCAAGAAGAATTAAAGTGGTTTAATTAGGAAATTTTATGTCCTGCTTGATAAATTGCACCAGTAGCTCCAAGTCCGATAGTTCCTCGTTGAATACGATATGCCACGAACATGGAAATTATTGCACACATAATAAATACAGTAAAGCACCCGTAAGCAAAGTGTATGCTCTTGAACGTGAATTTTAACATAGATGCTGGTGTCCTGAAGTATCCACTAATAGGCAAAAGCGAAAACAGTTGGCCAACGAATATGATCGGAGCGAGGGCTTCGTGAGTCGTACATCCATTAGGTGTAGTTCTCAGTTGAGGATTCGTTTCCTGAACAACAATAGTCAGTTTGGTTGAAGCTTTCGAGAGAGAAACATCGTTACACCGTTTGCTCTTCAAGCTAAAGCCTTTTTTTTATATCGCGGAACCCCATAGAAATTAAACTAGTGGTTGGTGAAGCAAATAGAACAAATTTTCGGAAGGACAGGTGGGTGACTCATGACGGAGGATTCAGGCGGAGGAGGACCATCCTGGGCCTTCGGGTCTAGGTACAATGGTCTGGATATAGATCAACAGGAACTGGAATGGTCAGTGAAAGGAAACAACCGTGCAAACAATGGGAAGAAACGATCAGCGAACCGTGCAGCACACAATGAAATCCAGTTCACGAAGTTGATGAAGGTAGACAGCTACAACGGACCACGTTTCTTGGTGCTAAATCGAACGGACAAGGACGAGACGATGAAAACAGTATCTCCATTTTTCATCAGGAAGGCAATGGACATCATCACTCCAAATGTGACGATTGTTAGAACGAGGGATGGCGGCCTTTTGCTCAAAACGATTGACAGACAACAAGCGGAAAAGCTGAAGAAGCAGAAAATTCTCGGAGGGACCATAAACATCGAAATTACTGAACATCCTACGTTGAACAGCTCCCGCGGAACCATATTCTGCCCAGATCTGAAAATGCACACCGATGAAGAGATTGTGGATGAGCTGCGATCGCAACACGTGACTGCTGTGCAGAGAGTAAAGCGTCGTAATAGGAAAGGTGATTTTGAAGATTCTGGCGTATTCATTTTAACATTCAACCTGGGAAACATTCCAAACTCGATCGATGCCGGCTTCCATTGCTGCAAGATCAAACAATACATACCCCCACCGCTACGGTGCATGAACTGTCTGAAGTTCGGTCATAAGAGAACTGTCTGCAAAGGAAATCAAATTTGTGCCAGCTGTGCTAATCTCTATCACGACAAGACCCAGTGCCAACAAAGCTTGAAGTGTGTCGTATGTCGTGGAGATCATCATGCTCTATCAAAGGACTGCCCAGTATACCAGGATGAACTCGAAATTCAACGGATGAAAATCACCGAGAAGATCACGTACCGCGAAGCCAGACAGAAAAGGAGACAACAAGCTCCGGACCCCAATCCACCAAGGCTGAGGCAGTCGTTCTCCAGCCTATTCAAAACCCCACACAATGCAGTAGGACAACAAAAGAACATTGTAACGTCTAACCAATCAAATGACCATGACATCGAAACAGAAGGTAACTCATCCAACTATGAACCAACCCTGCAACGCCCGGCATCGAGCCGAACAACCAGCACCACTCAGATGAATTCCACGATGACCACACCAACACAACCAAATAAGGAACCACAATCACAAAATGAATACAGCATTTCATTAACGAAAGGTAGCACTAACACAAAAACTAACACACCAGAAGAAACAGAAATAAATCATGCAAACTCTAACACGACTAACACGCAAGCAGAATCTAACAACCTCAGTATACTTTCACAGTTTATCACACAATCGATCCACATTGACGATGAACAATTTCATGATAATACGTTGTAATCCAATCAGGCGAATCATTAGACACATCTCTTGGAAAATTTCTCGCTATAATCATGGATAGTTGCATATTACAGTGGAATTTAAATGGATTTTATAGCAATTTCAACGAGTTAAAGTTGTTAATAAGTGACTTGAACCCATTTGCAATTTGTATCCAAGAGAGTCATTTCAATCACTCTCGAAAACCTACGCTTAAAAATTACTCTATTTATTACAAACTAGATCAATTTCACATGCGAGCCTCGGGTGGCGTCGCTATTTGCGTAAAGCACGGATTCCACGCGAGAGAGCTAGAACTCAATACCGATTTACAAGCAGTAGCAGTTAGAATGCATTACCCTCTTGAATTCACACTTGTTTCATTATACCTACCACCAGATCAACAGATAGAACGATCACAGATAGACGACCTTCTTCAACAATTACCAGCTCCCTTTTTGGTAACTACGGATTGCAATGCACACAATATAATATGGGGTAGTAGATTAGACAATGCTCGGGGGAAATTGATCGAATCGATTATCAATGATTGGAACCTAAACATCTTCAATGATGGTTCACCTACTCATTACAGCGTTGCCCACAATAGCTTCTCAGCCATAGATATTTCGTTTGGATCTCCATGTCTTTCGAGACAATTCCAGTGGACCGTACACTCCGACCTATGCTCAAGTGATCATTTTCCGATTATACTGTCTCCACTTAAAAGAATTATCAATACCACGAGACGCCCTCGTTGGATCACATCATCAGCAGATTGGATCTCTTTTCAGAACATCGTAACTTCTGCATTAGATGAACGAAACCCACCAAACCCCTTAGACCAACTAAACCATTTTTCTTCCAGTGTTTTACAATCAGCAAAACAAACCATACCACAAACGTCGAGTAAAGTTAAAAAATGCAAACCACCGTGGTGGTGCAGTGAGGTCTCAGAATGTATTAAAGCAAGAAATAGGGCCCTTAAGATATTCAATCGATCTTTTGATGCAGAAGCAGAAAAACAATATAAAATAGCAAAGGCTAAGGCTCGTCGCATTATTCGTCGATGTCAAAGAGAATCTTTTCAGAATTACGTTTCATCTATAGACAATTTAACACCTTTGAAAGATGTTTGGTCTAAAGTTCAAAAAATATCTGGAAAAACAAATTTTCAGGTAATAACTTGCATAAAAAGCGAGTCTGGACTTTTATATTCACCGAGCGATATAGCTGAGGAATTTGGGAAACAATTTTCTTTCACATCAAGTGTTGCTGCTTATTCACCTGAATTTCAGCAACAAATGGTAGAATTTCAGAACAACGAGACTATTTCGTATGACGAAACGGTCAAACAAGATTTCAATGAAAATTTTACAATGCAGGAACTTCAAATGGCCCTGAAGAGTTGTAAGGGTTCTTCCACAGGCCCTGATAACATTCATTACGACATGTTAAAAAATCTCCCAATAGATGCCTACTATTATTTACTTCAAACTTTTAACAAAATCTGGAATCAAAGAGTGTTTCCTACTCAATGGAGGGAAGCCATTGTAATTGCCATCAAAAAACCGAACAAAAGTCCATTAAATCCGACAAACTATCGTCCTATCTCTTTGACATGTTGCGTATGTAAAGTTTTTGAAAAAATGGTAAACCGGCGGCTTATGTGGTACCTTGAGTCCAATGGGATTATAGACAGCTCACAATCTGGTTTTAGGAAATACAGGAGTACTCTAGACAATCTGGCAACTTTAGAAAATGACATTCACGAAGCTTTTTCCAAAAAACAGCATTTGATTTGTATCTTTTTTGACCTTGAAAAGGCTTATGATACTGCATGGAAATTCAAAATACTCAAAAACCTCTCATCCTTTGGAATTCGCGGAAACATGCTCTATTTTATTAAAAATTTTTTACAAGATAGAACTTTTCGTGTAGCAATCGGAAATAACTTTTCATCGGAATTCGCACAAGAAAATGGAGTCCCACAGGGCTCAGTTTTGAGTGTAACCTTATTTCTAGTAGCCATTAATTCCTTGCCAAATTTCATCCCACGTGGTGTTAAAAAGGTTAAATTTGCAGACGATGTTGCGGCATACTTGTCGGGATCTTCTATAACAGACATTCAAAGAAAACTACAAATTACTTTGAGAAGTTTAGAGAATTGGAGTGAAGCAACAGGTTTCAAATTTTCAGTTAACAAAACAAAGATCATTCATTTTTGTCGTAAGACCAGCTGTACCCATGATCCCGAATTAACGTTGTACAATCAGAATATAGAAGTCGTGGACACACATAAATTCTTAGGAATGATGTTTGACAGAAAACTGAACTGGAATTGTCATCTAAAACAAACCAAAGCTAAATCTATGGCTGCTGTTAAAATAATTCGAACTCTTTCGAACACAACATGGGGATCCAGTAGAAAAATACTCCTTACACTACATAACACATTAGTCTTGTCGAGATTAGAATATGGCAGCATCATATACAGTTCAGCCTCAAAAACACGTCTGAAACAATTAGATCCCGTCCACAATCTTGGTGTTAGATTAGCAATAGGAGCGTACCGCACAAGTCCAACTGATAGCATTCTTTCTGATGCAGGTATGCTACCATTATCATACAGAAGAGATATTCAAACCTTGGTCTATGGAATTAAAGTAATAGCTTTGCCTTCTCATCCACTGAACAACAAAATTTCTACCATAGATCTCGCGTCTGAAACAAAAATCAATAATTCCTTTGTACATAGATTCGCAAAGCTTTATTCGAACTATGAAACCGATACTAAACATATCTACAGTCGTAGTTATCATCGAGTACCTCCCTGGACCATTGGGGAAGTAAAAGTTGACTCTACCTTGACTATCATTCAAAAATCAAACGCGAGTCCAGTTTTTTTTCAAAAAGAGTTTTATCGAAAGGTATCCGAATACGGAGGCTACTATTTTATTTACACCGATGGATCGAAATATGGTAGTAATACTGGATGTGCAATCTACAGTACAAATTTTCAAAATAAGATTCGTCTATCAAACCAAGCATCGATATTCTCAGCAGAATTGATCGCTATAACCAATGCCATTGACTTCGCTCTTGAAGACGAAATTCATTACAAATATCTAATTGTATCAGACTCTTTGAGCTCACTACAAGCGCTACAGAACCCATTCTCCGAACATCCTCTAGTACAACATATTCAAGAACTTATGATGCAAATTAAGAAAAATAATAAATTAATTCAATTTTTGTGGGTTCCAAGTCATATGGGAATTTCTGGTAATGAAATTGTAGACCAGTTGGCAAAAGAAGCCACTCAGTGCCAAAACCTTCAAGATAATATAACACATAATGATCTAATTGCTTCAATCAAACACATTGTTAGGAACACATGGCAACACTACTGGGAAATCCTAGAAGGTAACAAGCTACGCTCTATCAAGCCAACTATATCCCAATGGAGCACCTCACATTGCTCACGAAGAAAAGACTCGGTCATCTTGGCTAGACTAAGAATTGGTCACACGAGAATAACTCATGAGTATATTTTTAAGCGTGAGGGTCCGCCACAGTGTACAAATTGCCAAACTCTATTAACTGTTGAACATTTGATTAACTCATGTCCACTTTATGCAACTGTCCGTGAGAAATACCATATATCTATCCATAATCTGTGTAATGATTTAGCCAAGATTGATGACTTATTCAAATTTTTGAAAGAATCGAAATTGTATAATGAAATTTGATTTAATTTAACATGTAGTTATAAGATATAGTATTAAATTTTTTTTTGTTCATATTATGTATTGTAACGTTTTGTATCCTGAATTAGATGCAAATAGCCATTATAGTGCTATGCATCATAAATAAATCAATTAATTAATTAATTAATTAACAACAATAGTTTTCTTTTTGGGTGGACTAACAACTTCGAATGAAATCATTTTACGCCACAGTCACAAAACAAACTATCTAGTCCTACAAGCAACGTCACAATGATTCGCTTTGTAAACATTTCCATCGAAGCTGGATTTGCAAAAATACCCTTGTTTGTGCATGATACTAATCATAGTTGAGATAGGATACAATTATAATCGTGTGGTAGGGTGGTTCCACATTCAAAACCTGTTGAACGTTGATTGCCACGGAGTAGAAGCACAACCATGTTTCGTGACCATGCGAAATAAACAACATTATAAGCTTGTCTGCATGATTTTATATTGAATGGTGACCATAGAAGTTGCAACAGATACAATCTGACTAACTTAGTTGAATTGGGTCGAATTTGTGATTATAGAATGTATTGTTTTAATTTCTTGAATCCTTCCAGGATAACCTGACGCCATTAACCCCTAATGATTTGCTCTAGTTCTTCCCTTGCGGTAGCTATCGCTTTAGGACAGTGGTCCTTGCGTACAAAACTAAACCCAACGATGAAAAAACTGCGGACCGCAAGGCATTTGAGAATTTATACTGAAGTTTCTTTTGATTTGCAGGATTGATTGTACGAAAGGTAATGACGAAACCCGTAAAATATTGCCAAATTTGTTGTTTTGGAGAAAGTTCAATTTGAAACATACGTGTTTAAATGGCCTTGAAGTTTTGGATAACGCCAGAAAGTTATTTCAAAATATGGAAATTTGGGCAATATTCTCAACATTTAACCTTCCGTCAGTTACGCGGTTGATCATCATCGCCAGCAGCACACCAACCAATGCTGAATAAAAAAGCGAAATTTTTTTCAACTTGTTATACGAAATACAATAGCGCGATCACTCCAAGGTTAAAGAATTCCAGACATAGCTGGATTTTTTTAAAGCTTGCAATAAAATAAAGCATTTTAGGGAAAATTGGATGATGTATGTATGTTAAGTTTTTCTTCGTTATACAGGTCTAACGTACTCATTTGCTTAGGGTGTCCATTATGCCCCTAATCCCCCTACATATCTCCCCGTGCACTAAAATTAAGTGAAATAATTAGATACATGTAGAGTAGGTTGTCCTAAAATTGCACATGGTCGAAAAGCTTGGGGGCTCACCCTGCAAATGATAGCTAAGGGTGTTAGAAACAAGCTTTTGTATGAATAACTTTCAAAAATGACGTTTAGAGGTCGCCCCAGCGAGATTTTTGAAAAAATGGCCATTTTTCGTAATAAATTTCATACAAATATTTTTTACCGTACAAAAATTGACAATACCCATTATGTTTATATTTTTTACAGCTTGATATGGATCCAAACTACTTGGGAAATAGTAGTTTACGCAACTAGGGTGCAGAATGAAGATTTTTACAGCACGAGTCGTACATTTATCCAACGAGGCTTGGCGAGTTGGATAGTTACGACGAGTGCTGTAAAAATCGAGTTCTGCACCAATATGCGTACAACGTTTTTTGCAATTTCATAAATTACCACTTGAGGATAGTTTTTAATAAAACTTGTTCATCAAACTGTACACTGACGCTCATAGCCATGTTTATGTAAGTCTGATCATAGCAGGTTACACTGTGCAGTTGTCACAATTTCCCCATACAAACTTTAGATGCATTTTAAAAATAGCTCCCGGACTCCAAAAATTATGAAATTTTGGATTTCGACTAATTTTCGGGCGGAGAATCTGATTATGAAATAATCTGGATACCCCTAAAGAACCCAATTGTGATTTGAATTTGGTATGGATCAACGAATTCGCCTTTATTCGCTTTGTCACTGTTTCCTGGGCTGTTTCACTGGTCCAGGACTCATACGTCTCCGTGTAGAAAAATAATTGAGAATATCGACAGGAAAGTAAGATAAACACGAAAATATGGCTCAACTTTTTGTGGAGAATATCTTTAAAAAAGCAATGGGCAGTACGAAGCTTGTCAAGAGAGCTAGCTTTTTTAAGAAATCTTTGCTAGTTAATTTCTATATGAAGGGATTGAATAACAAAAAATAAAAATCAATTATTGATGTCACCATAATTCCGTAACACAATCAAGACAAAAACTTGTTAAGCATACGTGATTTTTTACTTTCTATGTGTTTTTAAGAAGTTCTTATATAACATTTTGAGAAAAAATACCTAAAAATTTAAATTTCACCAAATAGTAAAACGTGAATAACTCTAAAACGGATAGAAAAAACGCAATGCTGTCTTCAGCAAAGTTTTTCCTCATAAAATTTCCTATCTTTCTATGGAAATTGTTTAAAACTAGCCTTAGGTTCAGATACTTTTTATGAAGGGTAAAATGTACAGTATATAAAAAAATGCCAAATTTTAGAAAATTCAAAAACTCAGTATCAAAAATTTACCTGCAAAACATGTCGTTAATTATTTTTTCCAAAAAGTTTGGATCCATATCAAGCCGTGAAAAATATAAAAATAGTGGGTATTTCCAATTTTTGTACGGTAAAAAATATTTGTATGAAATTTATTACGAAAAATGGTCATTTCTCAAAAATCTCGCCGGGGCGACCTCTAAACGTCATTTCTGAAAGTTGCCGTCATACAAAAGTTTGTTTCTAACACCCTTAGCTATCATTTGCAGGGTGAGCCCCCATGCATTTTGACCATGTGCAATTTTGGGACAACCTAATGTAGAGTTGTGGTGTAATGTGCCCAAAATAAGTCCCCTTGCCTCGCATTTGAGATAATCCTAATGACCATTTAGTTTAAAAGTTTAACCTTTGCGTCACCAACGTATATTGCACTCTCAAAATTCGATGTTCATTTGGTTCTATTTTCTTCATTTTTTACCCAATTTTGATGAAATTTTGACAGAACAACCAGAAATGACTACTACAGTCGACTCTCCAGGTCTCGATATTGAAGGGACCATCGAGATAGGGAGAGATCGAACTAAAGAACCAGTTTGTAATGCATACTAGATTGAAAAAATCTTCGTTACTAGGAAAAACCGACAACAAACAAATGTCACAACGTCTTCCCAGAATGTTTTGCATCTATGAAACGAGGTCTAGTAACCTGTGAAAATGGGCATATCGACATGTAGAGAGAAAATCTAGAACAAAAACGAACGAGATCGCATCGAGATAGGGAGATATCGAGATAAAGAGATATCGAGATGTAGAGAAGAAAAAAGTATGCTGATTGAAGGGACCGATCAAACTATCGAGATAGGGAGAGATATCGAGATGTAGAACATCGAGACATAGAGAGTCGACTGTATTTCATAGAATGCACCGGTTGGTGAAGTTGCATGATCAGTTCCGGATTTATACGGAATCCCAGTGGGGTACGTTATTAGAATAACTAGCCACAGAAGTCCAATGTCGCGACTGTTCTTGTGACTAACATCTAGTTTGCCACGCCCTTACCGCGTCAGTAGCGGTACTAGAAGTATCAAGTGAATTTTATTTACCAAAACAAAAGATCCTCTACAAGATGGATACTTTAAACAATTAATTTATTACAATTAAAGTCATTAATATAATTACATAGCAAAAGTGACTACAGCGCCATTGGAGTTCTAGTGTATTTCTATTGGTACGTTGGTCATTCAAATAAGACATTTTCGTTGTTTTTTTATAGATCTTAGATGGATCAATAAGTTTTTTGAAAGGATCGTTGCAAGTTTTGAAGGCACTATCCCAAACTGAAAATGTGATTCTTGCTCATCTTCTTTTTCTTATTTATGGTCTCTACGTCCCCACTGGAACTTGGCCTGCCTCACTTCAGCTTAGTGTTCTTTGAGCACTTCCACAGTTATTAATTAAAGGTCCATCTTTGCCTGCCATTGCATGGATTTTTACATTGTGTGGCAAGTACACTATGCCCAGGAAGTCGAGAAAATTTTTCCGACTGTAACGGGAATCGAACCCGCCGTCTCCGGATTGGCGATCCATAGCCTTAACCACTAGGCTAACTGGAGACCCCGCTAACTGGAGATTCTCGCTCATATGTATGAAAAATTATTAACCACTCGAAAAATTAAAACTGGAGCTCGATTTGAATAGGTCGTATGTGCTTTTGTCGACTAAAAATTCGATCAGTTGGATTCGCTCATAATAGCGAAAACCGTTGAAATTGAGCAAAGTTGATACAAACAGCAGATCCCTCACAAAACAGGCTTTCTGTTCCATCATTGAAAGTTTGCGAAATATCTGCCATATTGCTACAATGACTAAAATAAACTGATCGAATTTTATATCGACAAAAGCACATACGACCTATTCAAATCGAGCTCCAGAAAAGTTGTCTGATCTTTCAATTGTTATTGATAACTGAGACCTCAGTACTTAAAAATAAAAGAAAATATTCTAATATGGAAAAGTATTAGGGAAATTTGCTGAAAAAACAATCAAAGTTACCCCGTTTTACGGTATCTATTTACTCAAATCTTAACATTTTACAAATATATCATATAATCATATCATATCATAACAATCATATATCATCTTCAAAAATAATGACATTTTATTAATTTGGTAGTCTAGTCATTCATCCCATTATATCAAACAGACTTACATTTTAAGTTTAGACTGATTGCGTTCGAGTGTGTAAATTCTCTTCGAGCTTTCATTGTTATTCTAATTTATACGTGTATCGTCGCCGAGCTTTTCTGGGGAACGTTCCGCTCAACTGTGGTAGAGGGAGCACCAATCGGTTGGAAGAAATTTACCTCATTGACGGTAGATGTCGCCTCATGTATCAAATTGTGCATCTTTGTCCCTAACATTTGCATGTGAAAGTTGGTTAGTTGCAACTTTATGAGTAAATGTGAACGATGAATTTTACGAAGCCTGTATATATTGCGTAAATTGTTTATGACGCGTAACTGATTGGAATGCTAGTTAGTTTTAGTACCACCAGAAACAGTTTTACTACTAATAGTGTATTAATGTGCGAATTAGCGTCAATTTCGTAGGATTTTATTGGAGGACGCTCCCTGCTTTTTTCGGAGGTTGTCTAAGTTTGTACACGGCATGCGCAGTATGCGTTCGCTAATAGGCGAGGGAACAAATACAACACTGCTATACATGAATGCAGCTAGGGTAGAGTACGCAGAAGGGGGAATCCGTTTCTCCTTTTGATCGTGAAATGTGTTTGTGTTTGAAATGATTTTCCTGAAGTAGTCAAAGAGTCGAACAGCGTAAGCTCTGCTTCTCATAAAAGCATACCTGTCCCGTATGAGTGGGTTTTTGGCGTGTTTATTTCATCAGCGTAAATCGTTCGTTATATGTAATGTTTATACATATGTACGGTTGAATCGTGTACTTATTTATCACATTTTCTAATAGTGAGGTTTTTCTTACGCGGGGGATACGTACCGCGTAAATAAAAACTCAGTTCAAAATAATAAAAAAAATCCGCTTAAGAATGTCTCACCATTTTTCGACGAATCATGCAAAAATAAAACGATGATTTTTTTTGTATGGAGTTGTCATTTACGCGGCCGCGTAAAAAAAAAGACCTGACTGTAATCTATTGATAAATATAAAAGGACAGAAATATACTACACAAAACAAAATCATTTGTATAAGAACGCAAGGTTCAAACTTTATTCTACATTCTTTAATGCTTCTTATAAGACAGTCATGCCGTTATGAATAGCTTGAGTTCTGTCGAGAAAATATCGATCCGTCATTGCTGCTGCGAAATGAATAATAAATGATGAGAGTGTTTTGTTGGTGTTTGAAGCTCATTCGTGCATCATATAGGTTGGAAGAGGATTGATTGTGTAGGGTGCGTTGATGTTATGAATGATTTAATATATGGAGTATTCTCAGAACAACTTCATTTTGTCTTTCTATTTTATGTTCAATTTTAAATAGCATTTAAATAACCAAAAATGAATTCATAGCCACATTACTGAGCCCTGCACTCGAGCAGCGGATGTTCCCTCCAGCTTGCGCAGTGTGAGCTCAGAGTGACGCTTTCGGAACGATTGCAGCCAATAAGTTCCAACCAACAGTTCGTCTCATCGATCTGGTTTACCAAAGTCATCACGTCATTCACAGATAATCCGTAGCAAGTGGATTCCATTGCAATTATGTGCCGAACTAACTCGCGTTATTCAGCTGGTTAAAAGACCTTTCCAAATGCATCTACAGGGGATAGACAAAATGATCGGGACAGGCAAAATTTTCACTTTCCAAAAAATGTTCAACTAGCTGTAACTTTTCGAAAAGTGCATCAAATATTCTCAAATTTTTACTGTAAGTTCTTCAACTAGTTGTGTATCAGTGGACAAAATTTGGAAAAGATCGGACAATTCTTCACGAAGTTATAAAGATTTTTGAAAAAGATAAAATTATCCGATAGCCAACTTTGAGCTGTTATATCTCCGGATTCAATGAACCGACTGCAATGAAATTTTGACCATTCATGACTTATATAATGAACTCTGGAAAACATTTAACTTAACTTGAAATTTTTAACAAGCGAAAAAGTTATTGCGATTTTATTTTTTTTACGATTTTTTTGAAAATTGGTCTGTTTTTAATATGCATCCCATTACTTTTTCAATTTATTGGCGGCTATGTTGTTACTTTCCTTCAAAACGTATTTATATATAAGTCAATTAGAGGGAAACTAAATGAACTATAATTTGCATCTTGAATTTTGAAACGATGTTGATGTTTTGGATAATTTGGTATTTTTTTTAGAAAAATCATCTAATCGTTATAACTTTCTTCCGTATTAAGAATATTAAGTTAAGTCAATGGTTTTTCATATCTCATTATATAAGTCATAAATGGACAAAATTTCATTGCATTCGGTTCATTGAATCCGGAGATATAACAGCTCAAAGTTGGCTATCGGATAATTTTACCTTTTTCAAAAATCGTTATGACTTGGTGAAGAATTGTCCGATCTTTTCCAAATTTTGTCCACCGATACACTACTAGTTGAGCAACTTACAGTAAAAATTTGAAAATGTTTGATGCACTTTTCGAAAAGTTACAGCTAATTGAACATTTTTTGAAAAGTGAAAATTTTGCCTGTCCCGATCATTTTGTCTATCCCCTGTATATGTACTAGTTTTTCCTCATGTTGCAAATATAGAATCAAAGTCGCGAGAGGGATTCCATATACATAGGGTCTGGGACCATTTGGGCAGGAGCACCTATTTTGGGCACTTGCTGCTATAACTCAGTCAATTTTGAACCGATTGACTTGATTTTTGAAACACGATCAGATAGGCACAGTATCCAGTCATGTTCAAAATTTCAATCGGTTTGAATTTGACTGAGTTATAGCAGCAAGTGCCCAAAATAGGTGCTCCTGCCCAAATGGTCCCAGACCCTATGTACTTTGGAGATGGCTGTGTTTTGGACAAATCCTTGTTGTTGATGGCGTTCTTTGTCACTAGCTCCTCGGAGAGCAGATTTTGATCATTGTTGGCGTTTTTTCATCGATTTGTACAGTTCCGCACCATAATAACTGTGCTTGCTCGTTGAAATCTACTCAAAAGTGAGGAGAAATCAACTCCTTTTAAACCTCTCAGAAACCTTTTAAGAGAGAGTAGCTTTGATTTAGTCTATCAATATGAAATGTTGTTTTACTCTCGGTTTTATTAACTTTTGAGTAAGTACTGTTACTGACATTTTCTAATAAAAAGAAAGAGTTATTTACACTCATTGCACAATTATGGGTCACTCAAGGAACAATCATTTCATAATATGAATCGTTTTTCATACAAAGATAACACTTTCATTATTTTTATTTTATATTCTCTTCATTGAAACTCCTTTTTATCGTTTTATATAAAAATCTGCTTGTAAAATTCACTCTAAACGGTGAAAATTACTAAAATGTTGGTGAATAATCAAAACCACAATAATGGGTCAAAATTGGCTGTGTAACAATTATAGGTCAATTTGTTGCCTATTATGGGTCACTCAAGAGGAATCGTCTCAACAATAATGTTTTTTTTTATTTTTTCAATGAATGATCACTTATTTTCGATAGATCAACTATAGTAGAATCTAAAACTGGTCTCAAACCTCTTAACAAAGCGTGTTTTCACGTTTTGGAATCAATTTTTCAAAATTGGGATAAAATCTCCAACACAACCACCGATAAACGCCTAAACGTATGCAATGCCCATACACGCAGAACACTCAATATTATGCTACACAAAACAGTGACCCATAATTGTGTGATTTTCGGTGTTCCTTGGCACAATAATGAGTCACTTAAATTTTGCCTGAAATATGCTTTAATTAGCTGCAGTCACATGCATTTCTACATTTAGAACGTAAATTATACCCTTGTTCTGGTGGCGATACCATTTCGCACTTGAAAATCACTATAGCTCGCTTTTACAGAGCTTACAAAGGCAGGGCACGCACTTTCCGATATGCACAATCGAAGCGTTACTTTGACAGATGGTTTTGTGCCGAACAAAAAAATATTGAAAATATGGGTGTTTTGACGTTTAAGCCTGTGTGCGATACGTATACACGGTCAGAAAATTCACTCATTTTCGAGCTAAAGTGGGACAACTCAAAATTGAGTAAATTTTTTTCCCAGCGATAGCGCTGGCCCAAGTGCGAAAATCTCATCAGTTTAAGCCGTATAATATTCTTGCTGATGCGAAGAATATTATACGGCTTAAACCAGTTGGATTTTTGCACTTGGGCCAGCGCTATCGCTGGAAATGCAATTTACTCATTTTTTGAGCTGTTCCAGTTTAGCTCAGTTTTGTGTGAATCTTACTCATTTTAGAGTAACATTTTCTTAGCGTGTAGTGACACAAAACAAATCAACTTATATACGAAAAATGATTATGCCTAACAAAAGCTTGCAATTAATTAGAATTTATCTATTAAAGTGGAAAGTGACTAATAATTGTGTGTGACCCATAATTGTGCAATGAGTGTACTTTTACAGACTAGATTTTTACATACCGTAAAACGGGGTAGCATTGATCAGCTTGACCGACTTCATGAAATGTTCAAATTAACAGAAACTGATTCATGCTGACGAATGGTATTTCGTAATCTGCTGTTATTTGGCTTTCAAATGATATGGAATTCATGAAAATTGAATTTCATGAACATTGAAATAAATCTATTTTTCCTTAACTGTGTTTCGCAACGCAACGAGATGCATTGTCAATATTCATCCTTGGTATGAATACTAGCTGCAACATAAGGTTAGAAATCACTGTATAACTTCAATACGATAACCTAGAGTTGGATTTAATGAACAAAACCTTTATAAAAGTGCTCTTTTCAGTAAAATATACGATTTATTCAAAGTAGGCTATCAATTCCTTAGACAATTGCATATCTTAAGGCGTTATTCGCGGTTTAGAGGATTTTGATCCTAAAATAACTCAAAAAAAACATAACTTGTAAGAATTAGACAACATATTTGAAATCAGAGACCTTAAATTTAGTAAGCAAGGGTATTTCCAAAACAAACGAACATTGATCACTGACATGATCAATGTTACCCCAAACCAACGAATTCGAAATCTAGTTTAAAAAGCTTATTTTAACATGATTTAAAGTTTCCCAATACTTTTTCGAGTAGCTTAACACATACTCAGAGGATCAGTCCTTGTTTTAAAAATATAAAACATGTAACGTTTGCTTTAACTAGAGCATTATTCAAGAAAGATCGAGAATTCTGATCAATGTCACCCCGGATTACGGTAACCCACTTCAGAGTGTGTAAACAACGAAATGAGAAAAGAAAACAACCCGGTGGAAGATACTGAGTTGGGCTAGGCGGAAATCCTGAAATGGAGCAAATAGTTGCACCAGAATACCACGGAATAATTATATTTTCTAACTGTAAATGCCCCTTGCCATCCAACGAACGTGATGCATTGCTTCGGGTGCGCACAGGTGCTCCATTTTCTGTAACTACGACGGCTAGTTTCGCTTCTGACCAAAAATCTGCTTCGAATCGAAGTAACACGACAACTACGTTACTGCTTTTGAAGGTAGTCCTGAGAGTTTCAGAAAACATTTCCTGCGCCTCAAAACGTCAAATCATAAGCCGATCGATGATGTAACCCAGATTGTTATCCTCGACACGTAGATTTGCTTAAACTAAGCTCCTACAATTCGTAGCTAAGGGATGAAGTAGTCGCTTCGGTCACTGCAATCAAACCACCTGTACCACGGTTGGATATTTATTTTTTGCAATTTCTCATCGTAATAGGCTGTTTTACCTCACGCAAATCTGACAGGAAAAGGCCTACTTTCCCACACCAAATTAACAGTGCTGTAATGGTTCATTACAGCATTGATTTGCGTTGCGTAATGAACCATTACAGCACTGTTTTCAGTTTTGATCAACTTAAGCCTCGTTGGATAAATGTACGACTCGTGCTGTAAAAATCTTCATTCTGCACCTTGTTGCGTAAACTACTATTTCTGGACCTCACGTCGATGAGGTTTTTCTTCACAGTCGCTTCTTCTGTTTCTCATTTAAGCTCCAACATATTGTTTCGCTTGAATGTCTGTTTCTTTATCGACAGTTTATTCAGGCCGATCATCCTGAAAGTTTTGCTGCTTACAAGAAGCCAAGTAATCTCCATGAAGCTTTGCTTCCATATCATAACTTGGCACGTCGGAAATCTTGGTAGTGCTCTTCCTGAATGCCGCTGAACCACTGGAAGTTTTTATATGCTTATTGATTTGCCTCCATTTGGAAACTAATTTCATTGCCAACCAGAGAACGTTTCTTGCTGCCTATACTCTAGGATCCTATACTCAGCCACTAGCTTTGAATTTACAGGTTTTATAAGTATTTATTGCACTTATCAGCAGTGGAATTAATCCAATAGCAATCCAACTTTCATGAACTGCATTTGCAACGTTGCGGCAACTTTGCTTTGCTATGCTTTCTTCAAGACTTCATGTTGATACCTGAAGTATGCTAAAACGTCCAGCTTCTAGGTGAGACGTGGTTTTGGAAGATTTCAGATTTCATTTGGTGGGGGGGGGGTGGTTTGAGGTGGGGTGGGTGCGGTTTGGGGTGCGATAATCCAAACAAGAACTACTATGTGCCATTTTAAATTTGCATTTATTTGCTTTAACTTGTGGTCTTGTGCCTGGCAACATAGGCAATATTTTATATTGCATAAATATAAAAGTTCTCTGGTGAACTTAGTATAAAAATGTATTTTATACTTGATTTTATAACACCCATTTCATTCTGTTGCAGGACCAATAGGTACCGTAATCGTTGGGGGGGTTTGAGGGTAGTTGATGACTATGGAATTCACTTCTTTTAGCGGATGGAGACGCTACAATTCTGTTTTAGTGGAAGAACTTTTGATGTTCATTGGGTAAATATATTTGAAGGATTTTTGAAGGTTTTTTGAAAATTGTGTCAAATCTATCTTCTCTCTCTCTCTCTCTCTCTCTCTCTCTCTCTCTCTCTCTCTCTCTCTCTCTCTCTCTCTCTCTCTCTCTCTCTCTCTCTCTCTCTCTCTCTCTCTCTCTCTCTCTCTCTCTCTCTCTCTATATATATATATATATATATATATATAAATGAATTTCAAGCTGTGTTAATATGTACAAAAAGTTACGTAAATCAACTAGAAAAGTAAGAAATTGATAAAGTAGGTACTGATTTTTCATGAGCTGGGAAGGAAATCAACACGATCGAAATAAAAACAATCTAGAGTGCGGTGATGTTATGAGCTCAACAGTTGTCAAACCACCACAGCTTGACAAACAACGTTTGCCGGGACAGCTAGTTTTACATAAAAATATCGTTTTTTATGTGTATTAAAACACGGTGAAAAGATTGTATTTCTAAAAAACGCCTCCCATCAACGCCTTGTATATCAAATGACTCACAAAATACTTTTTATTAATTCA